>NC_090179.1:43868808-43886308 GCF_024679245.1 Pseudorasbora parva
AATAACATTACTGAAATGCATTGATCATTTATGTTTTAAACATGGATAAGCGTTTTTTTGTGTGTATTTTACTCATACTGAAGTTCCTTTTTTCATTTGGTCACCGGCCCAAATTTGCTGCACACAGGTTTGAGTTTGCTTTCTTTGCATCAGAGTTTTGTTTGTGCGTCAAAGAGACGATGTTTTCCATTTGACCTAAAATATTGCCATGCTGAAATCAGATTCAGTCAAGCGATTATAAATGCTTCAGTCCATGAATGGCCGTCTTTATGAAGATGACGGATTTAAGAAGCATGAGACCTCAAAGGGTTAGTTCAAAAATAACAAAAACTACGACTTTATTCAGCATTGTCTTCTCTTCTGGGTTTGTTTTCAATCCTCAAATAAAGATTCAAACGGTTATGAATCAGCGGATTGATTCATGATTCGGATCGCGTGTCAAACTGCTGAAATCACGTGACATTGGCGATCCGATTCACGAATCAATACGCTGATTCATAACCGTTTGAATCTTTATTTGAGGATTGAAAACAAACCCGGAAGAGAAGACAATGCTGAATAAAGTCGTAGTTTTTGTTATTTTTGGACCCAAATGTATTTCCGATGCTTCAAGAGACTCTAATTAACCCACTGATGTCTCATATGGACTACTGTGATGATGTTTTTATTCCCTTTCTGGACATGGACAGTATAGTGTGCATACACTTGCATACACTCTCAGACTAAATATAAAATATCCTAAACTGTGTGTGAAGATGAACGGAGGTCTTACGGGTGAGGAGCGACATTAGGGCGAGGAGTTAATGACAGACATTTCATTTTTGGGTGAACTAACCCTTTAAGTTTAAGCACATCACGAGTCGAGATCAGCCCCGTGTAACACACACACACACTTTCTCTTTCCCTCAGAAGACGTCGCTCTCTAAATTCGTTCGGCTCTCCTGAAGCCGCAGAAGCGCCGGCGGCGTGTGCGGACGTCCGAGTTCCCTCCACGGCGCTGCACGTCTTTGTGAGTGTTACTTTCATTCAGGTCACACTGCAAAAAATGCTCTTCTTACGTAGTAATTTTGTCTTGTTTCTAGTCTAAGTATCTAAATATTCTTAAATCAAGATGCATTTACTAGATCAGTAAAAATGACATGATATTTGTTCTTGTTTTGTTGAAAATAAAATCAAAATGAAGTGAGTTTTTGCTTAAAACAGGCAAAATGATCCGCCAATGAGGTGAGAAAAATAATCGTATTTCTGTTTGGGACGGAAACAAGAAACAAGATCACCTCACTGGCAGATCATTTTGCCTGGTTTAAGCAAAAACTCACTTCATTTTGATTTTATTTTCAACAAAACAAGAACAAATATCTTATGTCGTTTTTACTGATCTAGTAAATGCATCTTGATTTAAGAATATTTAGATATTTGGACTGGAAACAAGAAAGAAATACTAAATAAGAAGAGCATTTTTTGCAGGTCATGGTTTAAAGGTCAATGATGTGATGTAAAAGGTCTGATCTCCAGGTCTTCCTCCAGTCCTTCTGGCCCTCCCAGCAGCCCCTCTTAATTTTCCCAGCATGCTCTAGCTGTGCGTCGCTGGTTTGACGGGGTGGCTGATATATAATGGACGTTCTTGCTGAATAAGAGTCTTTTTTTAGAGAACCAAGTGAGACTCAACAAGCGGCGCCCGACAGAAATCATCATATAGGATGGCCGGGCGGGAGGAGGACGTTAAACTGGTGCATGATCTCAAGTTTTCAAGCTGAGACCTTTTTTAAAACAAACAACATGTTTATTTGCTTTATTATGATATATTAGTAGGGTTGGGTACCGAGACCCACTGCCTATATAACCAGAATGTAACCGGATCGAATCAGAACGAAGATTTCGGGTCCTCATTTCGGTGCCGCTGTAATTCAAATGTGCTTTCTCACTTTGGCCGGCTCAGAGACACACACACTCACCGCTCGTCACATATCACAACTACTCAGTGTTTTCACCACATCATGTTTAGTTTAGCTTTTAGACATTTAAATGCACATAAACACTAGCAAAACACACACACACTGATGTCTGTATTTCGTGAGATGTGGATAAATTCACGTGATGTAAATCCAACAGATCCGATTCTCTGAGGCGCAAACTAACATGGCGGCGCCCATCGGACATTAACACACGGTCACTTGGGGTGCGTTCACACTTGTCATATTTGGTTGGATTAAAACGAACCCTGCTGCGATTCCTCGTTTAGTGCGGCTCATTTGAACAAATGTGAACACTGCCATCCGAACCAAACAAGCGGACAGAGAGCGCTAAAAAGATGGCTCTCGGTCCGCCTCCAAGCGAACTCTGGTGCGGTTAGACTGATATATGAACGCAACACGGACCAAAGACATGTACACGGACCAAAAACCGGACGTGATGTCACAAGATGCGACGCATAGTCAGCTGATTTGACGACGCGGAAAGATCGGTGTATCCAAAATGAGTAACGTATGTTAGAGGGCAAACGTGGAGCAACGAGTAAGTGCCTCATCAATATTTGGTCCGACGAGCAGGTTTCGTAAATGCTAGAAGAAACGCACAAAAAGCAAACCTGGCTCTTCTCATCAGAGGATCTGTGTTGCCCATTAGTCGGGACAGACGACAGCGTCTCTTTTCTGCACAACGGAGGAAATCCTGCGGCTGTTTTGAATGTTTTGAACATTTTATGAGCTCTTCATGAGTTCTCAGCGGGTAAAAATAATGCCACATGTACACTCATAAAATGATGGCGTTTAATCCGCACACAGCGTTGTTTTGAGTGTTCGGTAAGCAGCTCCTACGTCATATAAGCCGACCAATCAGGTTGTGAGCGTCTCCCTGAGCCTTTGGTTCGGTAACTTTAGGTTCGCTGTTAAAAAGGCCAGTGTGAACGCTAAGCGGACCAGGACTATATGTTTTGCTTTTGTTTTTTGGTCCGAACCAAAGTAACCGAACTACATGTCTGAACGCACCTCTTACTCACATTTGAAAATCAGAATATCAGATAGTTTATGACATAGTTAACAAGTTTGTGTATATTTTGGAATAAAAAAGAAAAAAACTAAATAAAACCGATACGGCACTATAGCGGCTGCTGTGTGTCGTGAGAAGCACAACGTGTCGCCATGGAAACAAAAAGGCGACGCTTTCTAAAATATTTAGCCAGAGAATATGGTCATTTTTCCAAATAATGCTAAACCTTAAACACTGCAAAAAATGCTTTTCTTATTTAGTATATTTGTCTTGTTTCTAGTCAAAATATCTAACAATTACAATAAGAAACATTTACTAAACAAGTAAAAAAATTGTCTTGTTTTGGGAAAATAAAATAAGATAAATAATCTGCCAATGGGGTAAAATAAATAATCCTGTTTTCTGTTTGAATTAAGATTATTTTTCTCACCCCATTGGCAGATTATTTATCTTATTTTTAGCAAAAACTCTCTTAATTTTGAGTTATTTTTCCCCAAAACAAGACAATTACTTTTGCTTGTCTAGTAAATACTTCTTGTTTTAAGAATTTTTTTAATGTTTGGACTAGAAACAAGACAAAAATACTAAGTAAGGAAAGCATTTTTTGCAGTGAAGCTGGTTTGTTGCAGACCAAGTCTACCGACTACTCTGGTGTTATGTGTTTTTAAGTATCAGTTCAGGCACCGGTACCCTGTATCGTAAAAAACCCGAACGATACCCAACCCTATATATTACAGTTTAAAACCGTGATGAAATTTGAGTTTAAAAGCAAAACTCGTAACTCGTCTTGACTGTGTTTTGTGTGCAGGACGCCCATGATGGGGAAGTGAATGCCGTGAGGTTCAGTCCCGGTTCCCGTCTGCTCGCCACAGGAGGAATGGACCGCAGGGTGAAACTCTGGGAGGTCGTATCAGGTGCGATATACGTTTATAATCATCCACAGTTTTAGTACACTGCAAAAAATGCTTTCCTTAATTATTATTTTTGTCTTGTTTCTAGTCCAAACATTTAAAAATTGTTTAAACAAGGAGCATTTACTAGACAAGCAAAAGTAATTGTCTTGTTTTGGGGGGAAAATAACACAAAATTAAGAGAGTTTTTGCTTAAAATAAGTAAAATAATCTGCCAATGGGGTGAGAAAAATAATCTTAATTCAAACAGAAAACAGGATTATTTTTCTCACGCCATTGGCAGATTATTTTACTTATTTTAAGCAAAAACTCTCTTAATTTTGTGTTATTTTTCCCCAAAACAAGACAATAATTTTTACTTGGCATGGCAGAATCACTCACTTCATTCAAAAGACAGGTAAAAACTCATCTATTTCATGAGCACTTAATCTTATCATAAAAAATAAGATTAAAAATCGAACTCTTCCTCCATTATTTTTCTCTTTTCCCTCTCTTTTCTAGTTTTTGCTACTCTTGAGTAATATCCAAATCTTTGTATTTAGGGTCTTTGTATTTTTTCGTCTATTCATGACAGCTCGCTTCCTGTACTCCTCAGTTATAAGTCGCTTTGGATAATAAAGCATCTACTAAATGCATGAATTTAAATGTACTTGTCTGGAAAATGTTTCTTAATGCAAGATTTTTTTTGATATTTTGACGAGAAACAATTCAAAAAGACTAAGAAAAGCATTTTATGCAGTGTAGAGTTGAAAAGGTCAGTGATGAGATGTAAAAGGTCCGAAGCCTCGCCTCCTTCCAGTCCATTTATCCCTCCCAGCAGCTCCTGTTCATTTCCTTCCCAGCATGCTCTAGTTGTGCATCGCTGGTTAAAGGCGGCGGCTCATATTATGGACGCTTCCGCTGCATTTAGAGTCTCTTTCGAGAATATTAAGACTCTGACGGCGTCGTCCAACATAAACACGACACACACACGAGGGCAGGACTAGAGGAGTGCATTTAACGGGCTTATGATCTCAAGTTTTCAAGCTGAGACCTTCAGTCTTTCAAAGAGGAAATTGGTCAAATTGTGCATTACGCCAGTTCGGTTTCACAAGGTTTAGTGAAGCAACTGCAGAGTTTCTGCTTCCTCCTGAAACAAACATGCATGTAGATGTTCAGATTTGTCTGTGTGGGGTTTTAAAAGCTTTTTTGTGTGTGTTTCTACAGGGCGATGTGAACCCAAAGGGGCGCTGACGGGCAGTAATGCTGGAATCACCAGTATAGAGTTTGATAGTGCGGTGAGTTGAGTCCCGTTCACACCAACAAAGATGATGTCTTCTGTTTATTATAAGCGTCTGCCTCTTTAAATGCTCTTTAGATGCTCAGTTAATGATGACCTTTTCAACGAATATTGGCATGGGGGGTGGGACTAATGATCAATAATCATTTCTGTTTGGCTCATGGGAACAACCCACATCCTTGACGAATCAATGCAGCAGATTTTGATGGCACATCAACGCTCACGGAGCCTCTGAATAAGCAATCGCGAGAAATGTGATACTTTTTTTAGTGGTTTAAAAGTTATTAAACATTTTAGAATGATAGTTATTTTTAGCTTTCTCAGTCTTTAAGGGTTAAACAAAACAAAAAAATAGTAAAAATGTCAAAAACACATGACTGAATTGCTAAAACTTGTAACCAAAATTAAATTGGAATGGTAAAAAATAAAATCGATCATTCAAATATACTCCAGGCTTTCTACTGATAGAAAGCCATATGCTAATCGCTGAAGTAACCCTTTAATTTCACACCTGAAGTGTGTTTTACTGACTGCTTTGTCTTGGGCTTTGCAGGGAACGTATCTCTTGGCCGCCTCGAATGATTTTGCGAGCAGAATCTGGACTGTTGACGACTTCAGACTGCGGGTGAGGGTTTTTACTGGTTTGGTGGCATATTAAACAAACACACATTTATCTGTAAATATTTATATTTTACATGGGATTTAAGTCACATTAGTTATAAAACTTCTTTGATTCTGTGATTCTCTTATTTTTCTTGTCAATTTTGATCATGCATGTAATTATTGATAGTATAAATGTTTTTAATTTTTCAAACATATTATATCCATTCAAGTTATGAATGGATATAATATGTATCCATATTATATATTACTTTCCTTTTTCTAAATAAAATAAAATACTGTCTGAGATGGTTGATGTCATGAGAATTACGGCCCTCTGCTAGTAAACATCAATGTTGACTAAGGTTTATTTGATGGATTAAAGGTCAGTGATGTGATGTAAAAGGTCTGAAGCCAGTTTTCCTTCCAGTCCCTCCATCCCTCCCAGCCAGCCCTATTCATTTACCCAGTCTGCTCTAGTTGTGCATCACTGGTTTGATGTGGTGGCTGATATTATGGATGTTTCTGCTGAATGAGAGTCTTTTTAGAGAATTATGTGAGACTCTTGACAGTAATATCCCACAGCAACACGACACACAGGAGGGCAGGACTGAAGGAGGCTGGTCAACTGATCTCAAAAATCCTACTGAGACCTGTCCTAAATTGATTCTCAGTTACTACTAGAAACAACTGTTTGCATGTCTATTTAATTAATTGTTACTGTTTTGTCCCAAAGCACACACTCACAGGTCACAGCGGGAAGGTTTTATCTGCTCGGTTTCTCCTCGACAACGCTCGAATCGTCTCTGGCAGTTACGATCGAACGCTCAAGCTCTGGGACTTGCGAAGCAAAGTCTGTAAGAGACTCTTAGTTGTTATACTTTTTCTTAATTGCCACAATGCATGAATGGGGCTTAAAAATGATTTTATGGTCTTTTGCTGAACCTTCAGAGAATGTTGTGGATGACAAACTAAATTTGGATGTCAAAAAAATTAATATTTAATTAATGCGTATTAAAATGAATTTGTATTGTTGTTTTTTTCAGTCAAATCTAAAATGTGAAAAGTAGCTAGTTGTAAAAATGTACATTTTCTGGTAGTTGATCATTTATTGAACATATCTAAATTATTTCTCTGAAAATTTGTATGGAAACTTGTTTCCACCAGGGAATAAAAAAAATTGAATCGGTAATTGAGACGTTTCATTTCACATTTCAGACTTTGTTTCTCACAATTTTGCCCATATCTCACAATTCTGAGAAATTAAGTTATGTTTCTGAGAAAGTCGCAATTCTGAGAAATATTTGGGATTCTGATAAATAGCCATGATTCTGAGAAAATTGCTGTGCTCCGAAATAGTCGCAATACTCACTATACTCTGAAATAGTCATGATACTTTGAAATAGTTGCAATACTCTGAAATACTCACGATACTCTGAAATACTCACGATACTCTGAAATAATTGTGTTACTCTGAAATACTCACGATACTCTGAAATACTCACAATACTCTGAAATACTCACGCTGCTCTGAAAAAATTGCGTTACTATGAAATACTCACAATAGTCTGAAATACTCACTTTACTCTGAAATAGTCATTATACTCTGGAATAATTGCATTAATCTGAAATATTCACGATACTCTGAAATACTCACGATAATCTGAAATACGATAGTCTGAAATACTCACGATACTCTTAAACAGTCACGCTGCTCTTAAATAGTCACGCTGCTCTTAAATAGTCACGCTGCTCTGAAATACTCACTATGCTCTGAAATACTCACGATACTCTGAAATAGTCACTATGCTCTGAAATACTCACGATGCTCTGAAATACTCACGATGCTCTGAAATAGTCACGATACTCTGAAATAGTCACTATGCTCTGAAATACTCACTATGCTCTGAAATACTCACAATACTCTGAAATACTCACAATACTCTGAAATTCTCACTTTACTCTAAAATAGTCAGTATTCTGAAATAGTCATTATACTCTGAAATAATTGCTTTCCTCTGAAATACTCACGCTACTCTGAAATACTCACGATTCTCTGAAATACTCACGATACTCTGAAATACTCAAGATGCTCTGAAATACTCAAGATGCTCTGAAACAATTGTGTTACTCTGAAATAGTCACGATACTCTGAAATAGTCACGATACTCTGAAATAGTCACGATACTCTGAAATAGTCACGATACTCTGAAATTGTCACGATACTCTGAAATTGTCACGATACTCTGAAATAGTCACGATACTCTGAAATACTCAAGACGCTCTGAAATACTCACGATAATCAGAAATAAAGCCATGATTCTGAGAAATAGTCGCGATGCTCAGAAAGTATAGTTGCGACACTTAGCAGGGATACTCTAAATTAAAGTCACGATCCTGCAAAATAGCAAAATAGAGTAAACTATTTTTTTTTGTCTCGTAATTGCAAGTTTATGTCTCGCATTCCTGACTTGTTTTTCAATCACAATTTAGGTTGTGAGACCTAAACTCACAATTGCATTTTTTTTCCAGTCCCTGGTGGAAACAAGCTTTCATAGATATGTGCGTTTACAACTTTTGAAAAAACAAAACACCAATTTGTACTTTATTCGTGAAGATAGCTATTTGCTTTTAATAGTCTTGAAATATCATATATTATCTAATGAGATTGATAAATGAACCTCTTTTTCTCAGGCATGAAGACAGTGTTTGCTGGCTCTAGCTGTAATGACATCGTCTGCACAGAGCAGTGTGTGATGAGCGGACACTTCGATAAGAAAGTTCGTTTCTGGGACATCAGGCGAGTCGTGATTTGGATCAGTGCTCATGTTTGTACTTCTAAGTCTTGTTCAGTGGCTCAGTCAGTAATACTTCTGTGTTTTCGTGTTTAGAGCGGAGAGCATCGTGCATGAGTTGGAGCTGCTGGGACGCGTTACGTCTTTGGACCTCAATCACGACCGGACCGAGCTCCTGACCTGCTCCCGTGATGAACTGGTGAAAATAATCGATCTGCGCACTAATGCAGTGCGACAGACCTTCAAGTGCGTTGCTCTTTGTTTTTACTTTAAGTATAATAGTTTATTTATTTATTGCACATAACTTTATTATTTTAAATTGTAAAATAATAATATTTAATGTTTCTGCAGTGCTCCAGGATTCAAATGCGGTTCTGACTTCACCAGAGTCACATTCAGGTAATATAGTCCTATATAATTAGGCTGGATTGAGTCATTTCAGCCACACAGATGTGTTTTTAATGTTACACTTGATTTAGTTAATTAGCTTTTCACCAGCTCATGACCCCCTGCAGTTCTCTCACAGAAACCCTGTTTTAGTCGAGCCTCAGCCGATGACATTCATCAAGCACCTTTAACTGCTACTGTAGCACACTTGTGAACTTTTGAGTGCTTGTGTTTTCAGTCCTGATGGAAGTTACGTGGCGGCCGGTTCTGCAGACGGCGTTCTCTACATTTGGAATGTTCTTACAGGGAAATTAGAAAAAACTCTTGATAAGGGTCACAGGTGAGCAGACACACACACACACTGGTCTGGTTCACTATCTTTGTGGGGACTGTCCATAGACGTAATTGTTTTTATACCGTACAAACTGTACTATCCCCCTACACTGCCCCTGCCATCACACACATATACACACACACACACACACTGCCTCTGCCCCTAAACCTACCCATCACACACACACACACACACACACACACACACACACACACACACACACACACACACACACACACACACACACACACACACACACACTGCCCCTACCACTAAACCTACCTATCACACCACACACACACACACACACACACACACACACACACACACTGCCCCCTCCCCCTAAACCTACCCATCACACACACAAACACACACACAGACACACACACTGCCCCTACCACTAAACCTACCCATCATACACACACACACACACTGCCCCCTCCCCTAAACCTACCCATCACACACACACACACACACAGACACACACACACACACACACACACACTGCCCCCTCCCCCTAAACCTACCCATCACAGACACACACACTGCCCCTACCACTAAACCTACCCATCACACACACACACACACACACACACACACACTGCCCCTACCACTAAACCTACCCAACACACACACACACACACACACATACACACACACACACACACAAACACTGTCTCTGCCCCTAAACCTACCCATCACACAACACACACAACACACACACACACACACACACACACACAGCCCCTAAACCTACCCATCACAGGAAACATTCTACATTTTTACTTTCTCAAAAAAACTCCTCCTGTATGATTTATAAGCCTTTTGAAAAGTGGGGACCGCTGGCTGGTAATCTCAGGTTTTACTATCCTTATTGGGGACATTTGTTCCCCACAATGTAATATAAACAAGGGCACACACACACACAGGGTTTTCATGTTTATGGGGACATTCCATAGATATAATGCTACTGTACTAACGTTAACAAACCCTTACAGAAAACATTATGCATTTTTACATTTTCAAAAAACATAATTTAGTATTTTCCCACTACATCAAAAATGTCAGGTTTTACTATCCTTTTAGTACACTGGGTGTGTTTGCAATGGAAAACTAACTCTAGGGCTGGGTATTGAAACATCAGGTACAGTATATTTTCTCCACTCTCTCAACTAAAGCTGTAAACTGGACAGGGAACAGTGTCAGATTGCTGTAATATTTAAAGTTAAAATGAACAAAAATTACAAACATTTAAATTGCTTTATTAAATTAAAACGATGTGAAAATGCACTATCCAAACTTAAATGGATGTAATTCAAGAATGTCCGATCTTTTTTTAAAGACGCTCAGCAGATTAGTGAAGCACTAAAAAAAAAGAAAGTATGAAAAAGTTATGGAAGTTTAAATGTACCATAATTAAAATGTACTCTACTAAATATTTTTTTATTTGATATTTTACAATTAAATTTTTACTCCAAATTTACTATAAAATCAAAGCCATATGTCTAGCCAAGTTTTTTGATGCATTCTCCTGGAACAAATTAATCCATTTATGTCCAGGTATTACTTTTATCACAAAATATGGAATCTTCGGACTCTGAAATTTACGGCAATGTGTGTTTTGTCAAGATTAGAAACGTTTTTTTTTATTCTAGAGTAGTTTAAATAATTATTGTAATATGAAACCGCCCACTAGGGGAGGAGCCTGCTAAAGTAATGTACCGTTTCCATGATAATTGGTGGTATTTCCGTGGTTTTCACAGAAAGAATTTGAGTTTCAAATTATTACAAAATATGAGATGGAAAAGGCAATAAATAAAAAGATGTCAACCTGTTTTCATGAGGGATTTATTTAAACATACATTAAATATTTAAGAGCAGGTTAAGTAAAAGTATGATGAATATGTAATATAGTGCATATATTTACCAAAATACTCCTCTAGTTTTTTTTCTTCTAGTTAACTAACAAATGTATGGACATCGAATGGATTTCCTGAGATAAATGTGACGTGACATGTTGTTTACGAGGTGTTTAATTGACAGTTAAAACACTGATTGAACAACTGAGACTTTTTATTTTTATTTTAGGAACTTGTACTGTATCTTCCAACCTTCTGATGTTCATTCATGTTTATTTCATGCTATAACTAGTAGTAAAGAGATCGTTCGCATCAACAGCAATCTGTCACGCCACAATAAAGAGTGCCAAAACCGTATTTATTGTTTACTTTTCATAATAAAATGATAGAATTTGAAAACTGACACTTTTTCACATCATAAGTAACAAAGCTCATTGAGATTTCGTGGATAGTATGCACTCTACAAATAATATTTAGTGAAGTTTTGGTCAAGTGTCTCTACAGCCCATATATTAAAAGGTCGATTTGGAGATTTGAGAATCGTTATTGATAAAATCAATTAATTGATGTTGTCAACTCAGCCCTAGGATACAGTATTTCACGCAGTGTGTTTGGGTTGTATGCTGCACAATTTTGTAAATGTAGCAGATTATCTGTGTATTATTACAGGGTGTCCGCGGGGTTTTAAAAAGTATTAAAAAAGTGATAAATCAAATTTAAGGCCATTAAAAGTGTTAAATGTGGTCTCAGAGGTATTATTATTTTCCAAATTAGGTATTATTTTTTCAGACTATCAGGTGTCCTATTCTGATCTATTCTATCTGCGTTCGCGTTAGTTCGTTTAAATATGGGCTTTAGCGTATCTGGGCACATAATCAAAGATCTTTCGTCTCCGTCTCGGCGTATGTTTGATGCTGACGTCATATTCAGCGGTCGTTCGGCATCATCTCAGACTGCGTGCTCAACAGAAGGGGCTGGCTTACGTTTTATTTTAGACTTGCTTCAAGGCATATCTTCAATGACTATCCTCATAAGAGCAATCTTAAATGATTTATATGAAGTCTAAAATGAACAAAAAGAGTTGTGAGAGAATGAGGCGCGATCCATATAAACAGTGAGATCCGCGTGTCTGTCTGCTCTTAAAGGGACAGCAGCCAATAAAGCTTCCTGTCAGTAAAGTTAAAGAACAAAGGGAACAGAGAAAATGACTCGCTGCTCTTGACTAAATAACTTTGGTAGCTTTAATAAGGATTAACTATTTAATTTATAGTTTATGCAGTGCAGACTGCATATAACTTTGATAAATTTATTCAATTTCTGTATATTTCCTAACTGTTAAGACAGGAAGGGCAGGAATAAACATGACATTTATTATGGGTTTATGTTAGCATTGTTTTAAGTTTACTGAAATTAAAAACTGTTATATTTTTGAAGCCTAATAATACATGTATAATAATAAATACTGGCCTTCATTCATAAAAAGATGCCATTTAAACAAGTATTTAAAATATACTGTCTTTATGTGGTTTCTACATTAATTTGAATAACTGTGAAATTATTATATTAAAAAATATATTAAAAACGTACAAAAATATTTATTTTTTATTGCGAATAATCACAGAAAAAATGTGATTAATCTAGTTAAAGTTTTTAATCGATTGACAGCACTAGTTTTTAGTATTTTGTTAAACTCAACAACTTATCACAGTTATAGAAATGTAATATTTGGCTCAGGTTTTGTTTTTGGAAAAAAACACTAAATAATTTAATTGCTGAATTACCAATTATTAATTGAAGTCTAATGTGTATGAAGTAATGCTTCTCCTTAACCAACCTTTGTGAATGTTGAGATGTATTTTACTGTGTCTGAATGATAACTTATCACAGATTTCCTCCTGGTGTCGATTCTAAATCTATTCTTTTTTGTATGTTATGTCAAAATCTGTGTAAATAATAGAAAGGTCGCTGATTGACCCTTGCAATTCAGTGTCGTGATGGTTTAAAAAATATTCTGAAGGTAGTAAAAAAGGTATTAAACTTTTAACTTAAGGATTGCTGTTTGTACCCTGTATTACATGCATGCACAGCAACTCCACATACTGCAAATATATGAACATATGGCACACCTACACAATTATTTCATTTTTGATTATGTGTTTTCTTCCACACTTGACAGCTCTCATAAACTTCCTGTCTTTCTGTTCTTTCCGTAGTTCTGCCATAAATTCGGTATCCTGGTCTCCGTCGGGTGCGTACGTGGCCAGCGTTGAGAAAGGCAGCAAGGCCGTGCTTTGGTCGGACATGTGATCGGCCTCCTCAGCGATTTGGTTGAAACGGACTGTAAAGACAGACAAAGTGAGCCCACCCTCACGTCCCACTGGCCTCTTGAACTACCTTTCCCACAATGCCATCTGATTGGCTCCCTGCGTGTATGTGTGCTGCCTGCCTGTATGATTGGGCGGCACCGTACTCGTATTATACATAAATATATTTATATCAGCTTTCGTGTACTGTCGGTTGTCTCACACACACTAGATGTGGGACAATGAAGATTATGCAAATGACTCTCTCATTGTCCTACATGACTCTTACTGCTTATTTTAACACGGCTTTAAATTAGTGTGTGTGTGTGCGTGTGTGTGTTTTGTGTGCATTTACTGTTGGAGATTATGCTTTGCCTTATACAGATACAGGTCATTAAGCTGTGTGTGTGTGTGTGTGTGTGTGTGTGTGTGTGTGTGTGTGTGTGTGTGTGTGTGTGTGTGTGTGTGTGTGTGTGTGTGTGTGTGTGTGTGTGTGTGTGTGTGTGTGTGTGTGTGTGTGTGTGTTAATGCTGTTTACTGCGGTTCCAGTTGAGCTCTATGGATGGCACTGTTGTTCAAAAAACCATTTTCCTAGGGTGCTGGGAAAATCCTGCATCTCCCCGTTATAAACTGGAATACATGCATTGAATAGGAACCCCATTTCTTTAGGATGCATCCTACAAAGAAATCTCACATTTTGCTTCTGATTAATTGCATTGACATTTTTAACTTTTAAGCACAATTAGCCCTCATGTACTAATTTCTCATTATGGTATTGCATAAAAAAATGCTGATGAAGCATGAATTCTCATACTGTAATACAGTAAGGATCGGGATTTAGAATCGGCATGAACTAAAGCCAGTGCAAATGCTTTTATTATATAATTATATTACAATAAATATATATTAATTTCTATTTTTCCACATCATCACCGTAATGAGAACTTGTTTTTAAATTGGCGGAATACATTTTGGTTAGGGAATGTGTTTGAATAAATAAAAAAAGAGTAAATGCATTAAATAATAACACTCCTAATTATAACTACTGTAATTATGTAATTTTTCTTTATGCAAAATGTCATTATTTGGATTCACTTAAATGTATTTTTGACATTTAAGTGTTTTTTATGATGAGGTCTAATTAGGTATATTCTGATTATTTGTCATATTCAAAATCAAAAGTTTGTTTGCCATGCATTGGACATTCAAAAGTATTTCCCTCCTGTAGTTTACATGTGTGTTTGAATGGGTAAGGTACTCTAAATGTTATTTACTTACGTTATTTGCTCCAATCACAGCGCTCTTTATCATAAGCCCCTCCCCTCGGGTCCTGGATGGCCGTGTGTGTGTGTGTGTGTGTGTGTGTGTGTGTGTGTGTGTGTGTGTGTGTGTGGGGCGGACGGGTAATGCATGCAGTGACTCTGAATGTGTTCTAGTAGAGAAAGCGATGCTCTGTTCTTCTTTTCTTTTCTTTTTATTTCTGATGCACACAAGCTCATATCCTCACAGCGTTTCCTCCGAGCACGATGTCTGTTTCAAATACTGTATCAAACTCTGCTCGGCTGTTTTGCAAAGGAAAACAAGTGCACTTGGTATTCGCCCGGACGCCAGCTGTGGAACTGGTGACATTTGCACTTAGTTAAAACAAACAAAAGGCTGTAATACTAACACTATTATTGATGTATCTGCGATCTCATTAGCTGCCGCGGCTCATTTTAAAACACTCACATCCCCAAAACTCAACGCTGGAGTCTGTCGAGGTGCCAAACAAGTGCACTTGGTTTCAGAGAGTGAGTGAAGGGGGCAGCACTTTTTATGGATGGCTTGTGGGTGTGGCTTGCGTTTAGCCCCACCCCTCTGACACATTTGTGGGTGGGGCTAAGAGTGGGCACTGAGTATCACTCAGCGGACTGTGGAAGGTAATTGTCGCTAATGTATATGAGGTCTCTGTTTATGTCTGCTTAATGTTTGCACACCATAAAATGTGTGAGACGTTACTTGCATTTGTCTGTTTCTTGCATTCTTGGGAACATTTTAAACCGGAAAGTCATTTCGATAAGAGGAAGCGAGTCATATAAATGTCATATAGTCATAAAGGTTGTTGATTCTCAAAAATGTTCATTGTATTAACTCAAATTTTTAATTTCAATGAACTCACAATTTTAAGGCAATCAGATCTTATTTAAATAGTTTTTAGTGTTGTAAAAACACTCCAATAATCATTGTTTACAACAAAATATATCTTTATTAGTGTGAAGCTTTTCCTAAATGGCTCAGCACTAGAAGGATTTAGCAAAATTCATGAGTAAAAAAAAATGTTTTACGATTTTTTATTATTTTTATTTACGCAGATGAACTCTCCCAACAAAATCATCCACATTATTCTGTTATTATTTAGTCATCCCACTTCTGAAAATCCCAGTACATTTTATATTTATTTTGCAATGTATATTGTAGAAAAGCAATGTATAATAATGTCAGATTTTTGGTAATATTGTGCATCCCCCAAAAAAAATTCTAAAGTATTTCTCACAATTCCCTCCTATAGTTGATGTTTATTTGAGTCTGGTGATGAACATTAGGGAGTTTGTCTGGACCCTGAAACCTGCTCAGAGTGTGTGTGAGAGAGTGTTTGTGTGTGAGAGAGTGTTTGTGTGTGAGAGAGTGTTTGTGTGTGAGAGAGTGTTTGTGTGAGAGAGTGTTTGTGTGAGAGAGAGTGTTTGTGTGTGAGAGAGTGTTTGTGTGAGAGAGTGTTTGTGTGAGAGAGTGTTTGTGTGAGAGAGTGTTTGTGTGAGAGAGTGTTTGTGTGTGAGAGAGTGTTTGTGTGTGAGAGAGTGTTTGTGTGTGAGAGAGTGTTTGTGTGAGAGAGTGTTTGTGTGAGAGAGTGTTTGTGTGAGAGAGAGTTTGTGTGTGAGAGAGTGTTTGTGTGAGAGAGTGTTTGTGTGTGAGTGTGTGAGAGAGAGTGTTTGTGTGAGAGAGTGTTTGTGTGAGAGAGTGTTTGTGTGTGAGAGAGTGTTTGTGTGTGAGAGAGTGTTTGTGTGAGAGAGTGTTTGTGTGAGAGAGTGTTTGTGTGTGAGAGAGTGTTTGTGTGAGAGAGTGTTTGTGTGAGAGTGTGTTTGTGTGAGAGAGTGTTTGTGTGTGAGAGAGTGTTTGTGTGTGAGAGTGTGTTTGTGTGTGAGAGAGTGTTTGTGTGTGAGAGTGTTTGTGTGTGAGAGAGTGTTTGTGTGAGAGAGTGTTTGTGTGAGAGAGTGTTTGTGTGAGAGAGTGTTTGTGTGTGAGAGAGTGTTTGTGTGAGAGAGAGTGTTTGTGTGTGAGAGAGTGTTTGTGTGTGAGAGAGTGTTTGTGTGTGAGAGAGTGTTTGTGTGAGAGAGTGTTTGTGTGAGAGAGTGTTTGTGTGAGAGAGTGTTTGTGTGTGAGAGAGTGTTTGTGTGAGAGAGAGTGTTTGTGTGTGAGAGAGTGTTTGTGTGTGAGAGAGTGTTTGTGTGTGAGAGAGTGTTTGTGTGTGAGAGAGTGTTTGTGTGTGAGAGAGTGTTTGTGTGTGAGAGAGTGTTTGTGTGAGAGAGTGTTTGTGTGTGAGAGAGTGTTTGTGTGAGAGAGAGTGTTTGTGTGTGAGAGAGTGTTTGTGTGAGAGAGTGTTTGTGTGTGAGAGAGTGTTTGTGTGTGAGAGAGTGTTTGTGTGAGAGAGTGTTTGTGTGTGAGAGAGTGTTTGTGTGTGAGAGAGTGTTTGTGTGTGAGAGAGTGTTTGTGTGTGAGAGAGTGTTTGTGTGTGAGAGAGTCTTTGTGTGAGAGAGTCTTTGTGTGAGAGAGTGTTTGTGTGAGAGAGAGTGTTTGTGTGAGAGAGAGTGTTTGTGTGAGAGAGAGTGTTTGTGTGTGAGAGAGTGTTTGTGTGAGAGAGTGTTTGTGTGAGAGAGTGTTTGTGTGAGAGAGTGTTTGTGTGAGAGAGTGTTTGTGTGAGAGAGTGTTTGTGTGTGAGAGAGTGTTTGTGTGAGAGAGTGTTTGTGTGTGAGAGAGTGTTTGTGTGAGAGAGTGTTTGTGTGAGAGAGA
>NC_090179.1:43891308-43958808 GCF_024679245.1 Pseudorasbora parva
GATGGATAGATGAGTAGGTGGGTGGGTGGATGAGTAGGTGGGTGGATGGATGGATGGATGGATGGATGATGGAAGAGTAGGTGGATGGGTGGATGGATGAGTAGATGGATGGATGATGGAAGAGTAGGTGGGTGGATGAGTAGATGGATGGATGGATGGGTGGATGATGGATGAGTAGGTGGGTGGATGGATGGATGAGTAGATGGATGGATGGATGGATGATGGAAGAGTAGGTGGGTGGATGGATGGATGAGTAGGTGGACGGATGGATGGATGGATGAGTAGTTGGGTGGATGGATGGATGGATAGATGAGTAGGTGGGTGGGTGGATGGATGGATAGATGAGTAGGTGGGTGGATGGATGGATAGATGAGTAGTTGGGTGGGTGGATCGATGGATAGGTGGGTGGGTGGATGGATAGATGAGTAGGTGGGTGGATGGATGGATAGATGAATAGTTGGGTGGGTGGATGGATGGATGGATAGATGAGTGGGTGGGTGGATGGATAGATGAGTAGGTGGGTGGATGGATGGATGATGGAAGAGTAGGTGGATGGATGAGTAGATGGATGGATGGATGATGGAAGAGTAGGTGGGTGGATGGATGGGTGAGTAGATGGATGGGTGGATGGATGAGTAGGTGGGTGGATGGATGGATGAGTAGATGGATGGATGGATGATGGAAGAGTAGGTGGGTGGATGGATGGATGGATAAGTAGGTGGGTGGGTGGATGGATGGATGATGGATGTGTAGGTGGGTGGGTGGATGGATGGATGAGTAGATGGGTGGATGGATGGATGAGTAGATGGGTGGATGGATGGATGAGTAGATGGGTGGATGGATGGATGAGTAGATGGGTGGATGGATGGATGAGTAGATGGGTGGATGGATGAGTGAGTGGGTGGGTGGATGAGTAGATGGGTGGGTGGATGGATGGATGGATGAGTAGATGGATGGATGGATGATGGAAGAGTAGGTGGGTGGATGGATGGATGAGTAGGTGGGTGGATGGATGGATAAGTAGGTGGGTGGGTGGATGGATGGATGATGGATGTGTAGGTGGGTGGGTGGATGGATGGATGAGTAGATGGGTGGATGGATGGATGAGTAGGTGGGTGGATGGATGGATGAGTAGATGGGTGGATGGATGGATGAGTAGATGGGTGGATGGATGGATGAGTAGGTGGGTGGATGGATGGATGAGTAGATGGGTGGATGGATGGATGAGTAGATGGGTGGATGGATGAGTGAGTGGGTGGGTGGATGAGTAGATGGGTGGGTGGATGGATGGATGAGTAGATGGGTAGATGAATGGATGGATGGACGGACGAGTAGGTGGGTGGATGGATGGATGGATGAGTAGGTGGGTGGATGGATGGATGGATGGATGGATGAGTAGGTAAGTGGATGGATGGATGGATGAGTAGGTGGGTGGATGGATGGATGGATGGATGAGTAGGTGGGTGGATGGATGGATGGATGAGTAGGTGGGTGGATGGATGGATGGATGAGTAGGTGGGTGGATGGATGAGTAGGTAAGTGGATGGATGGATGGAATGACAGAACAATAGATGGACCCAGACGGATAGATAAATATGACAGAAAAGATAGAATAATGGATGGATAGATAGATACAATAAATAGATCGGTTGCTTGATTGAACAATATTATTATTATTAAAGTTACATTTGGACATTAGACATCTTATAATATTAGTTTTTATTTTAACCGTATCATATTTTAACTTGGATGCTGGTTTGGCATTCAGACAAACAAGTAAACATTTCTGTGTGCGTGTGTGTGTGTGTGTGTGTGTGTGTTGCCTTGAGATTTAGGTTACACTAGATTAGTGTTGTGAATCATCGGCTCAGAGATGAAACTGCTGATGTGTGTGTGTGTGTGTGTGTGTGTGTGTGTGTGTGTGTGTGTGTGTGTGTGTGTGTGTGTGTGTGTGTGTGTGTGTGTGTGTGTGAGAGAGAGAGATTATAGATTCACAATCAGTAGTCTGAAATAAATCCTCTGAAACCAGCAGCCATCAGTTTGGAAAGTTGAGATGATTAAAAATCTGTTTATAATTTATTGATCGTCATTATTTCTGCTTTAGGAGACAGAATGAGTCCCAAACACGTCATCTTCAAGAAACTCTCCAGAGACAAATCTGTGAGTGTCCGTCCTTCCCTTCATCTGTGTCCATGTTTAGGTTTGCTGTTTTTGTGTGTGTGTGTGTGTGTGTGTGTGTGTGTGTGTGTGTGTGTGGGCATGTTTTTGTGACATATGAGGACACAGATGTGTGTAATGCCATGGGTATGACACAGGTATTACAGGAGAGGGTGAAATATGAGGACATTACCCATGTCCCCACTTTACAAAAGGCTTATAAATCACACAGGAGGAGTTTATTTAGAAAGTAAAAATGCAGAGTGTGTGTGTCTGTCTGTCTTTGTGTGTGTGTTCCTTGTTTGGCTGTACTTGTGAGGGCACAAATGTCCTCACTTATATAGTAAAATATGAAAACAACCCACTAGTGAGGACATTGGACCGGTCCTCACTAGTTAAAAAGGCTTATAAATCGTTTTTTATTTAAATCTGTTGTTCTGCACGTGTTTTTGAGATGGTTTAGGGATAGGGGTTGGGTTAGGGGATAGAAAATATCATGAACCTGATAAAAAAATCAATGGAAGTCTGTAATGTCCTCACTAATATAGTGAAACAAACGTGTGTGTGTGTGTGTGATGGGTAGGTTTAGGGGTAGGGGCAGTGTAAAGGGATAGAAAATACGGTTTGTACGGTATAAAAACCATTACGCCTATGGAATGTCCCCATATGTCACAAAAACAAACGTCTGTGTGTGTGTGTGACCTAATGATTGTGTGTAGTTAACTGTGTGTGTTGTGTGTCATAGGTTGGCGTTTACATGGGGAAACGGGATTTTGTGGATCACTGCGACTTTGTTGATCCTGTTGGTGAGTTTAACAGCCAATCACGGGTCACATGCAAATCAGGGTAAAGACACACCCGGCTTTTTGGCACAACTTTAAAGTGTGTGTTAAGGTCAATCTGTGACGTTTAGCTCCTCTGTTGGTCAAATGTAACCAGGTCAGGGTTCATCATACTTGACTTTAGAAACTTTGGTAACACTTTACTTACAGCCTTTATATATAATGGGTTATTAATGCATTAATTATTCCATGTAATGCACCTTATAATGCATTGTATGAGCTAATGAATATCTGTAACCACATTTACAGTATTGTTCAAAATAATAGCAGTACAATGTGACTAACCAGAATAATCAAGGTTTTTCGTATATTTTTTATTGCTACGTGGCAAACAAGTTACCAGTAGGTTCAGTAGATTCTCAGAAAACAAACAAGACCCAGCATTCATGATATGCACGCTCTTAAGGCTGTGCAATTGGGCAATTAGTTGAATTAGTTGAAAGGGGTGTGTTCAAAAAAATAACAGTGTGGCATTCAATCACTGAGGTCATCAATTTTGTGAAGAAACAGGTGTGAATCAGGTGGCCCCTATTTAAGGATGAAGCCAACACTTGTTGAACATGCATTTGAAAGCTGAGGAAAATGGGTCGTTCAAGACATTGTTCAGAAGAACAGCGTACTTTGATTAAAAAGTTGATTAGAGAGGGGAAAACCTATAAAGAGGTGCAAAAAATGATAGGCTGCTCAGCTAAAATGATCTCCAATGCCTTAAAATGGAGAGCAAAACCAGAGAGACGTGGAAGAAAACGGAAGACAACCATCAAAATGGATAGAAGAATAACCAGAATGGCAAAGGCTCAGCCAATGATCACCTCCAGGATGATCAAAGACAGTCTGGAGTTACCTGTAAGTACTGTGACAGTTAGAAGACGTCTGTGTGAAGCTAATCTATTTTCAAGAATCCCCCCGCAAAGTCCCTCTGTTAAAAAAAAGGCATGTGCAGAAGAGGTTACAATTTGCCAAAGAACACATCAACTGGCCTAAAGAGAAATGGAGGAACATTTTGTGGACTGATGAGAGTAAAATTGTTCTTTTTGGGTCCAAGGGCCACAGGCAGTTTGTGAGACGACCCCCAAACTCTGAATTCAAGCCACAGTACACAGTGAAGACAGTGAAGCATGGAGGTGCAAGCATCATGATATGGGCATGTTTCTCCTACTATGGTGTTGGGCCTATTTATCGCATACCAGGGATCATGGATCAGTTTGCATATGTTAAAATACTTGAAGAGGTCATGTTGCCCTATGCTGAAGAGGACATGCCCTTGAAACGGTTGTTTCAACAAGACAATGACCCAAAACACACTAGTAAACGGGCAAAGTCTTGGTTCCAAACCAACAAAATTAATGTTATGGAGTGGCCAGCCCAATCTCCAGACCTTAATCCAATTGAGAACTTGTGGGGTGATATCAAAAATGCTGTTTCTGAAGCAAAACCAAGAAATGTGAATGAATTGTGGAATGTTGTTAAAGAATCATGGAGTGGAATAACAGCTGAGAGGTGCCACAAGTTGGTTGACTCCATGCCACACAGATGTCAAGCAGTTTTAAAAAACTGTGGTCATACAACTAAATATTAGTTTAGTGATTCACAGGATTGCTAAATCCCAGAAGAAAAAAATGTTTGTACAAAATAGTTTTGAGTTTGTACAGTCAAAGGTAGACACTGCTATTTTTTTGAACACACCCCTTTCAACTAATTGCCCAATTGCACAGCCTTAAGAGCGTGCATATCATGAATGCTGGGTCTCATTTGTTTTCTGAGAATCTACTGAACCTACTGGTAACTTGTTTGCCACGTAGCAATAAAAAATATACTAAAAACCTTGATTATTCTGGTTAGTCACATGGTACTGCTATTATTTTGAACAATACTGTATAATGCATTATGCGCTTTATTTGAAGGTGTCATTGTTACAGTGTAATTATGCATTTCAATAATATTAATTGACTACATGGACTCACTATATAATTAGTGTTTAGTTTCATGTAATTATGCATAATTTACTGTTATTATTACTATAGTAACTACATGTAAAATGTGTAATGGACACTGACTTATAATACTTATTTGAAATGATAATGCATAAAACACATGACGGATGTAGCAAGGAATATGCCAATATCAGTGCATTTTAACTTTGGTCATAATAATGCAATACATAATACATTATAACGTACATTATGAATACCTTTATAATGCATGTAGGCCTAATGTAAATTTTAAGATGGCATAGTTACACGTTACTACATGTACTTACTATAGTAATAACACCTAAAAGTACCTGAACCAAACCCTAACTCTAGAGTAAGTACATGTAGTTAATATGGATAATATATTAACCGGCTGGGTGGACATTATCCCGCTTATTACACGGCTACTAGTCTCAAATAAATTAGACACTAAATATTGTCTCGAGATTAAATATTTTATTAGCTCTTACGCAAAGCTTCCGCGAAGAAAAACAGCTCCAACCTGCTTTAAGCCTTTATCTATTGCTGCTAAATGTTGAAAATGAATGCTGAAAGGGTTAGTTCACCCAAAAATGAAACCAAGCCTATGATTTACTCACCCTCAAGTCATTATAGGTGTTTATGACATTCTTCTGTCAGACAAATACAATCAGAGTTATATTTAAAAAGTCCAGGCTAACGTTAATCCCAGCAGTAGTTGGAGCTGTTTCTGAAGTCCATAAAAATGCAGCTGTCCGTCAAATAACGTGCTCCACACGGCTCAGATGGGTTAATAGAGCCTTCTGATTCCAATCGATGCGTTTGTGTCAGAAAAATATCCATATTTAAAACGTTATAAAGGAAACCCGCCTTGAAGTCTTCCATTGTAACCCACGACTGTTTAAGCCACAAGATGGCGCCAGCGTTAAGCACAGAAGTAGTGCCGGTCAAGATAACTCGTAGTACCCGGATGAGCGGGTGTTATCTGAGAATAACATACCGCTGGAATGCGCGATTGACCAATCAGAAGCAAGTATTTCACAGAGCCGTGTAATAATACTCAGAATAATATAAGTAAGTGCAATGTAACTACCTTAAAATAAAGGTTTAACCAAAGGGTTGCCAAAACATCTCTACATGTTGTTGCATTTATTCTCTAACATGATTACATGCGCATGAATCAAAGTGAACGGATAATTATTAATTACTAAAACCAAAACCATAAAAATTGTGTAACTAAAATACTTTAATTTAAATAAAATATATATAAAAATATATATATTTTAATTTAGTTTCATTTGATGTACTAAAAATGACTAAAACTGAAACAAAAATGATTTAAAAACTAGAAAGAAATTTGTTGAGTTTGTCATTTTTTTTATTATTTTTTTAAATAAGTCTATATCGGTTTTATTACTGTTTTGAATATGTTTTTATTTTTATATTTTTTTGTTTTCATTTTCATTCATGTGAAAATTGTACTGAATTTGTGTTTGTCATTTATTTTTAGTTGTAATTTTATTTTTATATTTTAAAGAAGTGATTTTAAAATAAATTATAAAAAGTAAATAAATACATAAATAATACAAATAAAATAAACAATACAACAAAAATTGTATGTGGGATGTCTAAAACTTTAACCAAAATTGAAATGAAAACAGAAAATATGAAAAAAAACTAAAGATTAATAAAAAAAACTCTAATAGTGAATAACTCTGACTCTTTCTCTGGTGTGTCAGATGGAGTTGTGCTGATCGACCCCGAGCAGGTGAAAGGAAAGAAAGGTGAGAGACGCATTCACAGACAGATGGCAGTGTTGAGCTGTGTGTGTGTGTGTGTGTGTGTGTGTGTGTGTGTGTGTGTGTGTGTGTGTGTGTGTGTGTGTCTGTTTGTGTCTGTGTGTGTCTGTGTTTTTCTAGCCTGGTGGGGCTAGAAAGCTTATAAACCATACAAAATGAGTTATTTTGAAAATGTGAAAATGCAGAAAGTTTCCTGTGATGGGTAGGTTTAGGGGCAGGGACTGTGTGTGTGTGTGTGTGTGTGAGATGGGTAGGTTTAGGGGCAGGGACTGTGTGTGTGTGTGTGTGTGTGTGTGTGTGTGATGGGTAGGTTTAGGGGTAGGGGCAGTGTGTGTGTGATGGGTAGGTTTAGGGGTAGGGGCAGTGTGTGTGTGTGTGATGGGTAGGTTTAGGGGTAGGGGCAGTGTGTGTGTGATGGGTAGGTTTAGGGGTAGGGGCAGTGTGTGCGATGGGTAGGTGTAGGGGTAGGGGCAGTGTGTGTGTGATGGGTAGGTGTAGGGGTAAGGGCAGTGTGTGTGTGATGGGTAGGTTTAGGGGTAGGGGCAGTGTGTGTGTGATGGGTAGGTTTAGGGGTAGGGGCAGTGTGTGTGATGGGTAGGTTTAGGGGTAGGGGCAGTGTGTGTGATGGGTAGGTGTAGGGGCAGTGTGTGTGTGATGGGTAGGTTTAGGGGTAGGGGCAGTGTGTGTGATGGGTAGGTTTAGGGGTAGGGGCAGTGTGTGTGATGGGTAGGTTTAGGGGTAGGGGCAGTGTGTGTGATGGGTAGGTGTAGGGGTAGGGGCAGTGTGTGTGTGATGGGTAGGTTTAGGGGTAGGGGCAGTGTGTGTGTGATGGGTAGGTTTAGGGGTAGGGGCAGTGTGTGCGATGGGTAGGTTTAGGGGTAGGGGCAGTGTGTGTGATGGGTAGGTTTAGGGGTAGGGGCAGTGTGTGTGATGGGTAGGTTTAGGGGTAGGGGCAGTGTGTGTGTGATGGGTAGGTTTAGGGGTAGGGGCAGTGTGTGTGTGATGGGTAGGTTTAGGGGTAGGGGCAGTGTGTGTGTGATGGGTAGGTTTAGGGGTAGGGGCAGTGTGTGTGTGATGGGTAGGTTTAGGGGTAGGGGCAGTGTGTGTGTGATGGGTAGGTTTAGGGGTAGGGGCAGTGTGTGTGTGATGGGTAGGTTTAGGGGTAGGGGCAGTGTGTGTGTGATGGGTAGGTTTAGGGGTAGGGGCAGTGTGTGCGATGGGTAGGTTTAGGGGTAGGGGCAGTGTGTGTGTGATGGGTAGGTTTAGGGGTAGGGGCAGTGTGTGTGTGATGGGTAGGTTTAGGGGTAGGGGCAGTGTGTGCGATGGGTAGGTTTAGGGGTAGGGGCAGTGTGTGTGATGGGTAGGTGTAGGGGTAGGGGCAGTGTGTGTGTGATGGGTAGGTTTAGGGGTAGGGGCAGTGTGTGTGTGATGGGTAGGTTTAGGGGTAGGGGCAGTGTGTGCGATGGGTAGGTTTAGGGGTAGGGGAAGTGTGTGTGATGGGTAGGTTTAGGGGCAGGGGCAGTGTGTGTGTGATGGGTAGGTTTAGGGGTAGGGGCAGTGTGTGTGTGATGGGTAGGTTTAGGGGTAGGGGCAGTGTGTGTGTGATGGGTAGGTTTAGGGGTAGGGGCAGTGTGTGTGTGATGGGTAGGTTTAGGGGTAGGGGCAGTGTGTGCGATGGGTAGGTTTAGGGGTAGGGGAAGTGTGTGTGATGGGTAGGTTTAGGGGCAGGGGCAGTGTGTGTGTGATGGGTAGGGGAAGTGTGTGTGATGGGTAGGTTTAGGGGTAGGGGCAGTGTAAGGGGATAGAAAATACGGTTTGTACAGTATAAAAACCATTACGCCTATGGAATGTCCCCATATGTCACAAAAACAAACGTGTGTGTGTGTGTTGAGCTTATGAAACACATGTAGATTAAGTCATCTGCTGTATGTGTGTTCATCTCCTCTAGTCTACATCATGCTGTCCTGTACGTTCCGGTACGGTCGGGACGATATGGACATCATGGGGATTGCGTTCCGCAGGGATATTTTCCTGTGCACTCGGCAGGTCTATCCTCCTCTCCAGGACAAGGAGCGCAGCGTTCACACCAAAGTGCAAGAGAAGATCCTGCGCAAGCTCGGAGACAACGCGTATCCCTTCTTCTTTGAGGTCATTTATGATTTATCAATACAAACAGCACAAGACCTTTGCTTTAATGTGCTCCTGTTATGCTATTTTAAAGGCTCCTAATTAGGGCTGTGCGATATTGAAGAAAAATGCAATATGCAGTATCTTGTTAAATATTTAATACGATATTGCAATTAGTGTGTAAAATCTATTTATATTATATTTTAAAAATTATTTAAAAACTGAGAATGAAACCATTTATGTGTTTCACATTCTTTCTGGGAAAAGAAAGCGTCGCTACAACTTCTGAAAGTGACCAGCAGTGTCGTTCACTATTCTGTGTGTGTGTGTGTGTGTGTGTGTGTGTGTGTGTGTGTGTGTGTGTGTGTGTGTGTGGGCATGTTTTTGTGACATATGAGGACACAAATGTGTGTAATGCCATGGGTATGACACAGGTATTACAGGAGAGGGTGAAATATGAGGACATTACCCATGTCCCCACTTTACAAAAGGCTTATAAATCACACAGGAGGAGTTTATTTAGAAAGTAAAAATGCAGAATGTTTCCTGTGATGGGTAGGGGCAGTGTGTGTGTGTCTGTCAGTGTGCGTGTGTGTTTGTGAGTGTGTGTGTGTGTGTGTGTGTGTGTGTAGGTTTAGGGGTTGGGGCAGTGTAAGTGGATAGAAAATACGGTTTGTACAGTATAAAAACCATTACGTCTAATGTCCCCACATGTCACAAAAACAAACGTGTGTGTGTGTCAGACAGCGCGAGACTGCAAGTGGTTGTTTTTCGCAAGTTATTGTATTTAATAACTCGTTTTAACATCAATCAAGTCCCATAAGTAACAGTCGTGTGCCCAGTCTATTCTCTGCTATGCGTCGACCTAAAACGGACACTTTTCACAATGTTGAAGTAGCCTATTAAAATCATTCAGATGTTGCGTGCCTTTGTGATTATGCGATTATATTTTGATTATTTTGATATATTGCACAGCCCTACTCCTAATTTTGTCCTACAACAGGTTTACATTCATCCAAAGTCAAAAACACTCATAATTTTCTCATAATATCCACTGCAGCATCAGCTCTTTTCTCACAGTGTCTGAAACCATAGACCGTAAAAAAATATGGACGACTCGACATCATCCGTTTCCGTTTGGCAGATTTGAAGCTTTCAGGCGGCCTTGCACGGCGCGGACATCTTGGGACCGAGTCTGCGCAGTAGCGATTTCGGGACCGGAGTTGCGCAGTAGAGCGCAGGAAGTAGAGCAGGAAGTACAGTCGCGATATCAAAAGCCCGCCCACACTCTCGCAGATGCAGAACAATTAATAATGTTGGTGTGAAATAAATAGTTATGGAAATGTAGAAATTAAAGCTAAAGATCTAATCTGCTCCCAAAAATTTCGAAAAAAGTCCGTTAGTGCCTCAGTGACAACTTCACTCAGAGAAGCCGTCAGTCTCAGCTGTCAATCATGACGTCACACCCCCCGTTTTTATAGCATCAAATAACTAACTAAAACTAAACTTATTTTAAAAACGAACACTTGAAATGAAATCATCGTGATGATAACTGCCTTCAGTGACATAAACTAACTTTGGGGAAAAAATGTTGAAGTGTAATTTTATTATTTAGTTTGCCTCACGTCCATTAGAAAACACAGAGGGGCGGCTATACTGGGACCGGTCACCGGGGGGCGATCGAGGCGCGAAAGCTTCAGTAAATGAGAGGGAGACTGCAGGCTTGTCTGAAACATTAAAGATTTGGTCTCTCTAAACCCCGCCTTTCTGAGTGCTGCTCTGCTCTGATTGGTCAGATGGCCCAGTCTGTTGTGATTGGTCGGAAGCTAAACGCTCATTATCGTATCTGAACCTCAGCTCTTGACACACAGTGATACGAACAGTAACGATGGCGTGGGTTTTACCCATAGACTGTAAAAAAATATGGACGTAGTGTCCGTGACGTCACCCATAGGATTCCGATGAGCCGTTCTGAAGCTTAAAACTGGGCGTCGCCATCTTGTGAGCGAGTCTTCGCGTGTCACTCCCGGATAACAAACAACACCAACCAAACTCTCTCAGTCTCAGATACAGCTACAGGGATTGAGGAGGGCGGGGCAAAGAAACGCTGTTCAGCCAATGAGGACATCATGCAAATTAGTTTTTTTTTAAAACTACGTATGAGGAAGTGAGACGAATTACTGAGAACTTGTTTCAGAATCACTTCTTAGTTTTGGCACACAATAACATTATTTCTCCTGCTTCTTTGAGACTTTGCAGCTCTTTCACATTCACAAACAGCTCTATTACACACAGAAAATCTGAAAAAGCATAATAGGGGCACTTTAAGTGGCTTCGTGTGGGTGAATATGTTTTCTGAAACTTTCTCTCAGTTCCCAGATAACCTGCCGTGTTCTGTAGCTCTGCAGCCGGCGCCGACTGACCCAGGGAAGGTAAAACATCATAACCACAAACGTTCAGTGTTTTTGAGCACATCTCTTGAATGAATGATTCAGTGTCAATTACATTTTTTACAGCCACTTGTCGCCACCTACTGGTGTAACCATGTAACTAACACAATCTTAATTTGAAGCATCAAGTCATGGAATAAGATTGAGAGTGTGTTTTGAAACAAGATGGCAATCTTTTAACGATTAATTGCACTAAAAAATGCTGGGTTGTTTTAATCCTGCGGTTGGGTTAAATATTTGCTTTAAACAACCCAACTCCTGGGTTATTCCATATTTGACCCAACATTGGGTTGTTTTTTACTCAGAATTTTTTTGAGTTTTTTAGAAACATCATCAAAGTAGTCCATATGAGACATCAGTGGGTTAATTAGAGTCTCTTGAAGCATCGGAAATACAACCCCAAATCAGAAAAAGTTGGCACAGTATGGAATGTGCAAATAAAAAAAAAAGTAGTGATTTCTAAAATTACTTTGACTTGTATTTCATTGCAGACAATATGAACACAAAATATTTCATGTTTTGTCTGGTCAACTTCATGTCATTTGTAAATATGCATCCTTTCCTGTCATTCAGACCTGCAACACATTTCAAAAAAAGTTGGGACAGTAAAGCATTTACCACTTTGTAATGTTGCCATTCCTTTTCACAACACTTAAAAGACGTTTAGGGACTGAAGACACCAAGTGATGAAGTGTTTCAGGTGTAATTTTGTCCCATTCTTCCTGCAAACAAGTCTTAAGGTGGGCAACAGTACGGGGTCTTTGTTGTCGCATTTTGCGCTTCAAAATGCGCCACACATTCTCTATTGGAGACCGGTCGGGACTGCAGGCAGGCCAGTCAAGTACCCGTACCCTCTTCCTCCGCAGCCAGGACTTTGTAATGTGTGCAGAATGTGGTTTTGCATTGTCTTGTTGAAATATGCATGGACTTCCCTGGAAAAGATATCTTCTTGAAGGCAGCATATTATGCTCCAAAATCTCTATGTACTTTTCAGCATTAATGGTGCCTTCACAGAAGTGACGTTACCTTTGCCAAGGGCACTGACACAACCCCATACCATGACAGACCCTGGCTTTTGGACTTGTTGCTGGTAACAGTCTGGATGATCCTTTTCTTCTTTGGTCCGGAGCACACGGCGTCCATTCCTCCCAAAAAATACCTGAAATACTGATTCATCTGACCACAGTACATATTTCCACTGTGTGATGGTCCATCCCAGATGCCTCCGAGCCCAGAGAAGTCGACGGCGCTTCTGGACACCGTTAACATAAGGCTTCCTTTTGGCACAGGACAGTTTTAACTGGCTTTTGTTGGATGTAACTACGTATTGTGGTACTTGACAAAGGTTTGCCAAAGTAGTCGTGAGCCCATGTGGTGATATCGCTTCTAGATGAATGACGATTCTTGATGCAGTGCCGCCTGAGGGATCGGAGATCACGGTTGTTCAGCTTAGGCTTGCGGCCTTGTCCTTGACGCACTGAAATTCCTCCAGATTCCTTGATGTTATGCACTGTTGAATGTGAAATATCCAAATCGCTTCCTATCTTTCTTTGAGAAACATTGTTTTTAAACATTTCAATAATTTTCTCACGTATTTGTTGGCAAACTGGCCCATCTTTGCTCCTAAAGGATTAGATCTTTCTTGGATGCTGCTTTTGTACCAAATCATAATTTCAATCACCTGTTGACATCACCTGTTTCAAATCACATCATTATTTAACCCTTTTACCTCATTACTAGCCCTAAATTGCTCCTGTCCCAACTTTTTTTGAAATGTGTTGCAGGTCTGAATGACAGGAAAGGATGCATATTTACAAATGACATGAAGTTGACCAAACAAAACATGAAATATTTTGTGTTCATATTGTCTGCAATGAAATACAAGTCAAAGTAAATTTAGAAATCACTACTTTTTTTATTTGCGTTTTCCAAACTGTCCCAACTTTTTCTGATTTGGGGTTGTAAATTTTGGTCCAAAAATAACAAAAACTACGACTTTATTCAGCATTGTCTTCTCTTCCGGGTTTGTTTTCAATCCTCAAATAAAGATTCTAACGGTTATGAATCAGCTTATTGAGTCACGATTCGGATCACGTGTCAAACTGCTGAAATCACGTGACATTAACCCACTGATGTCTCATATGGACTACTGTGATGATGTTTTTATTCCCTTTCTGGACATGGACAGTATAGTGTGCATACACTTGCATACGCTCTCGGACTAAATATAAAATATCTTAAACTGTGTGTGAAGATGAACGGAGGTCTTACGGGTGTGGAACGACATTAGGGGGAGGAGTTAATGACAGACATTTCATTTTTGGGTGAACTAAGCCTTTAATGGTTTTAGTTTTTTTTACCTATAACATGCTTGGTTTGAAATGTATTTGTTTAATTAATTGGCGTAAAATTGTGTATGTGTTTGTGCAGCGCTGTACAGTGGAGTTTGAGGTGAAGGCTTTCTGTGCCGAAAATCAAGATGAAAAAGCCCAAAAGAGGTGAGAAAAGTCACAAATGCCAGACCAACAAAAGACCCCCTAAAAGTACAAAACCAGACCAGCACAAGACACCTGAAGGCCCAGACCCCGTCCTATAAGTCCAAGAGCCAGGCTCACTATTTTAAACACACACAGTTTCTGCCAGTCTCATGTTAATCTTGAGTATAGTATTGCATCCGTCATATGTCAAAAAGTCTTTAGTTTTATTAGATTTATACACTGTACAGAATCTTTTCTGAAAACAGACAAACTCCTGGAGACGTGCATTGGGCGGAGCTAAAGAGTCACGAGCACACACACACACACACACACACACACACACATTTGTTTCCACTTATGACCGGGAACAAACACACACACACTTGCCTAACTCCAGAAACACAAACTGCATCCAATGTTCCCTTAATGCTGGGTTATTTGTGAAGCTGAACAAGGTGATCTTTCCCTCACACCAGAAACACACACACACACACACACTCAGAAACACACTTCTTTAGTGACATTGTTGATTTTGTGTCTAAAAACACAACGCCAGCAGCACCACCGACGGCTTCCGTAACCTGAACCAAGCTCGATGGTGGACACGCTCTCGCACAATCTGAATCAATCTGTTCGCTTTCATTTTCTCATTTCATGAGGGGCAGCAGTGGCTCAGTGGTTCATGTAGATTGTCTACAAACCGAAAGGTTGGTGGTTCAATCCCCGGTTCCACCTGACCAAGTGTCGAAGTGTCCTTGAGCAAGACACCAAACCCCAGATACTCCTGACGGTGCCCTACATGGCTGACATCGCCGTCGGTGTATGAATGGGTGAATGTGAGGCAAAATGTAAAGCGCTTTGGATGGCCATAGGCTCTGTTAAAAGCGCTATATAAATGCAGGCCATTTACCATTTTGAGTTGGTGTGTGTGTGCGTGTGCTCGTCCGGGAGAAGTGACCATACAAGTAATTGTGCCCTTTATGACGTCACACAGGGCCATACTCGAAAAACACTTTCAGAAACGTATTTGAATCCTGAAGGAGTGTATTTGGCACAGAAATACTCCGTCATACATCCAACTGATGTATTAAGAATAAACTCTTTAACAGTGTGAATAAGTCAGATTGCATTGAATAGCATAAGACCCCGTTAACACACTAAAATAAAAACCAAAATAGTAGCTGATCAGAAGCCTTGCAGATACTGTGCTGTTTAGAGATTGAGGAAGTTATTATTTTTAGTGTGGTGGAAATAGATTGTTGTCGAAACCTCAAGATCAAGACTCCAACTCTGTACTCTAAACGCGTCTCTCTCTCTCTCTCTCTCTCTCTCTCTCTCTCTCTCTCTCTCTCTCTCTCTCTCTCTCTCTCTCTCTCTCTCTCTCTCTCTCTCTCTCTCTCTCTCTCTCTCTCTCTCTCTCTCTCTCTCTCTCTCTCTCTCTCTCTCTCTCTCTCTCTCTCTCTCTGTCTCTCTCCCTCTCCCTCTCCCTCTCCCTCTCCCTCTCCCTCTCTCTCTCCAGGAGTTCGGTCCGGTTGGCCATTAGAAAGATCCAGTATGCTCCAGATAAAGGCGGCGTGGCCCCGTCGGCCGAGACCACCTGTGAGTTTGTGATGTCTGATAAACCGCTGCATATGCGCGTCAGTCTGGAGAAAGAGGTGGGACCTTAGCCACTGCAACCATAAACACATAATCCATATCCGAAACATTAAAGGAATACTTCACCGCTTTCTCATATTAAACTATGTTATTCCCTTAACTAAGACGAGTGGACACACACCTCTCTTGCCTAATCGCGCGGTGATGATCTGATAGCATTTAGCTTAGCCCACTAAGCCCAGTTCATTCACTATGGTACCAAACAGAGATCAAGAAGCGACCAAACACCTCCACGTTTCCCCTATTTAAATACAGTTACACGAATAGTTGAACGACCTAGTATGGTGACATAAAATAAAACGTAGCGCTTTTCTAAGCGGGTTAAAAAGGAACTATATTGTACGGCGGAATAGCACTTCTGAGAGTACTTCGACTCGCCGCAGTAAAAAGTCACGCCTGAAAAATCATCTCAGATGTGAGGGAGGATTTTTCAGGCGTGACTTTTTACTGCGCCGATTCGCAGTACTCTCAGAAGTGCTATTCCGCCGTACAATATAGTTCCTTTTTAACCCGCTTAGAAAAGCGTCACGTTTTATTTTGTGTCTGTTACGCCTGCCTGTTGCCCCCTGCTGGCTCTGCTAGACAGTGCAGATGTTATTTGGGCGAAAGGTGCATTGTAGTGTTGTCAAAAATATCGATATTTCGATATGTATCGATACTGGAATATCTGAAACGATACGATTCTCAGTTTTTACAGTATCGATACCAGCTGCGCTCTCCTCTCTGACCGTCAGCGAGTTGACACACACACCGGCATATTCTCACTCAGCCCGGTTAACCTCTGAGCACGGCGAACGCGCATTCTGCTGAACTTTTTCCTCATGACAGTGTGTTAGTGTTAGTGTGTGATCGGTCTGAATTTCGCGCGGGATTGCACATAAATTAATTCTACTAATCCCCGCAGATTTCGTGCTCCACATCTGAAGCGCACACACACATAGCCTACCGTAATAAAGCCGCCTCTGACATGATACAAGTGCAAACATTTGCTTCCTTTTCCAGCTTATTATTGGTCAAATACACTCAAAGAATTATCAGTGCACATCTGGAAGAGTATTAACGAAAACACAGTCGCAAACAGTTCAGGAAGAACGAGTAACAGGAGCAGTGTTTAGGACCCATGCGTCTGTTAGTCTTAAAGGGACCGCAGTCATTTGTTATTCAAACTACAAAAAGACACGATCAACTGCTCTCTTATTTTTTTACGGTCTATGCTCTTGACTGATCAACTTGTGTAACTTTAATAGTTTCATCTGTACGCTATTGAATTTTTTTACAAAGAACATTATCCAATGTTGTTTTAAATGTAATTACTATGCATTTTTTTATTCAGTTTCTTATCTGAATGTTAGACTTACCTGAAAAAATAAAGCAGTCTGTTTAATTTGTATCTTCTATTCTATTGCATTTATTTGTGCTATTGTTTGTAATCTGTTTATTTGTTCTTATTTTATTACTGTTTACTCGTCTTTTTAAATTCAATTTACCATTCGAAATCAAGCTTTCTTGTGCTGTGTGTAAGCTATTGCAAAACAATTACCCCATTGTAAAAAATACATTGAGATAGCAAAAATTTGTGAGATAATTTTAATAGTAATTGATCAATTGATCAATAATTGTTCAAATCAAAACGATGCCCAACCCTAAGGAACATGCTGGCCACATTAATTTTTAGTAAAAAATAACAATGAATAATAAGTTTTGTTGTCATATTAAGCATCTTATCTTATTTATTTATTTATTTTTTTACTGTGGTATCGATTTAGTATCGATAAATGCTATCAGATCGTCACCGCGCGTCGGAGCGATTAAGAGCACGCACTGAGACGAGAGAGGGATGTATCAACTTATCATAGTTAAGGAGTATCTCTTTAATGAATCCATTAAATTCTGTGATGGTTCATGTTACAGACATACTACCACGGAGAGGACATCAACATCAGCGTGGACATCGACAACAGCTCCAACAGGAACGTGAAGGACGTGTCAGTCTCAGGTACACAAACACAGTGATCACTTTAAACTGGTGTAAAAGTGTATTTTTAATGTGTTGAAGAGTGTGTTTCTCTGTGTCACAGTGGAGCAGATCACTAATGTGGTGCTTTACTCAAATGACAAATACACCAGTCCTGTGGCCTATGAGGAAACCGCGTGAGTACAAACACACACATAACACAATAAATGTGTTCTCTGCATTCTGCGGTGACTGATTCAATCTCTCCTTAGAGCAGGGGTCTCAAACTCCCGGCCCGCAGGATGATATTTTGTGGCCCTCTACGTCAAAGTTTAGTGTTAGTGCAGCCCGCGCATTGCTCTTAAAACCATTTTTGGCTGAGTCGTTGCGTGTGCGCGCTTTATGCCTCGTGTGTGTGTGTGTGTGAATGAGTTAGCTCGGCCCTCTCTCATGCAGTATAATTGGTTGACACCTCGTGATTGACATGAACAGAGGCTGGTCAGACAGTTGAAATGAATGTGGTTTAACGGGCTCAAATGGCCAATCAAATCAAAGTAGGCAGGATTTATATTCTCTTTTGGCTTGCGCAGTCTTCACACACACACACACACACACACACAGACGAGCGCGTCAATCTATCGCGTAATGCCGTTGCGGAGAGAGACTTTCCGGTGAAATCACAAAACTAAATGGACACACAAATGCACACAAAATGCTACGTGTCCATCCATGCTCTTAATATACAATCATTGATGACCATTATAATGAAGAAAATTATATGAGCGGATTACAACTCTGAACATTTGAGACGATTTACTAAAAGTGTACTATTAGACCACTGGGGAACTCAAATATAAGCAGCGGATGTACGTATTTATTCACTCATGCGAATAATCTCGGGACTAATAATATATTTGACGACAATTATGCATATACAATTAATGCAAATATTGTTTGCAAATAGTCCCAAATTGGAATTTCATTTACGGTTCTGTTTGACCTGGTTTTTGCCTTGCTTTGAAATAGTCTATTGTTTTAAATAAAAATAAAAATATGTATTATTTCAGTATTACATAATGATTTAATTTCTATTGGCCATATTTATTAGTACACAATTACCATCACACACCTGTTGGTAATAGAAAGGTGCGAAGGATGAAGGATAACCAGATCCAAAAAATTGTATTGCCAATTACTCAAAATTGGCAATATAAAAAAAAAGCACGAGTAGGCAAAAGAAGCCTATATGAACCATTCATGTTCAGAAAAACAGTTCGTGTTCAGAAGAAACTGTCATGTTGAAGAACTGTTAATAGTAAAGATTGAGAAGATTGGATCAGTTGTGCTCTTTTTTTTTTTCTTCTTTTTTTTTTTGTGGAAAATTTGTTGCGGCCCAGCCTGAGTCTACCTCCAGCGGCCGTGTTAAGCTTTTGCAGGGCCCTTGCCCCCCCACCCCCCATCCCCTGAACCTGAACCTGATAGCTGGACTAGAAACTTAAAGTGTTCACAAGTTCATATTTATATTAATTTACGAAGCATTACAAACAATACAGATTATTGTCAGCATTACAATACACCCTTTAAATGTCACGTTTAAAGCCGCACTTGGCTACTTTTGCTCTCGGGGTCCCCCCACAGTTTGGAAAAAATAATGTCCTCAACTACTGTCGTAAGATCTGTCCTCCTACATCAGGGGATGCCATCGCGCGTGCATTTGCTGACATGACAGGCCTGATAGCCCTGAACTAGTCGTCTCATAACCCGCGGACCCCGTATGTCTATTTAATGGTCGCGGGTGCGCGGCGGGTTGTAAAAATATATACAGTGGTGCGGCGCGGGCCAAATAACTTCATAAAAGCGTCCCGCGGGTCGGTGCAGCACTAACAGTTCCCCTGAACACTGCAGGAGGAGTTCGAGTTCTTCTGGCGTCGCGTGTGAAATGTCTTTATCCCAGGTAACGTTACAGTCAGTGGCAGATGTTTCAGCATGTCATATGAATATAATTTCATGGGTTTTATTTTTTTCAAACGCCAAATAATCACGATGCTCACGTTTACAAGCCAGCGTCATTATAGTAGTCTATTGGTTAGCGTTTTCCAGAATCTATATGATACTTCAGTTCAATGTTTGAGTGGTCGGTAATCACCGTAACGAGCAGGACAGCATCGGTCGGGCACGCCTCCTTCAGCTCACGCCGACGAGCAAACGCTGGTCACATGCTGATCCTCGTCCTGCCTTTAATCCCATCACTCTCTCGTTTCCTCTTATTGCTTTCCTCCAACAAAACCTTTTCTTTCTTATTTGTCTGTGCTGCTTCGGACATGACTATATTATCCGACGAACAAAGTTGGGCTGGCACGTCCGAATGTAAGGAAGTGTGTGTGTTGGTGGAAGTGACGTATATGCCGTAAAGCAGTCGAATGTTGTAGTTCTTTTTTTTTCTCGGGTTACTACCCAAAACCCGAAGTTTAAAAGTACGATTAAAAACGATACAGACCCCATCAGGCTATGGCAGACGTGTCATTCAACCTATTGTAAGTCGATTTATCATCACAAGAGTCTTGAAAATATATAATGAAGGTTGAAAAGTTACCTAGTGCTGCTTTAAACAATGTTTTATTCAATTAATTACTTTATATTTATTATATATTACGTTGCTCATGCAAGTGGCAAAATATATGTTAAAATCAAAAACGTTTTACATTAAAACTTCTAGTCTTTAATTTCTTTAATTTTTAAATCTTTTAAGAAATCCTGCAGGTCATAAAGAACTTTATTTCTCGAGAGCTCTCCATTACGTCTCCCTATTTATCTAAATGTGTCTGTTTTCTTGCTTTACTCGAGGCAAAAAGTCATTGAAACAGATTAGACTTTAAATTACATGAATCTGTGGTGAAATAACCAGATTTTCACTTCAATGCGGTTTATTTTAATGCGAACAAAGTTCTATCACTATAATTCGGCGCGTCCAGCACAAAATAGACTCGTGCTGCAGACGCACTGCTCCTGGAAAGCACTGCCGGACCGAATCCGTGTGCAGTGGGAAAGCTGAAATCCGTAACATTGGGACGTATAACAGGCGATCTGTTCGTGATCAAACTATTAGCGTTGCAGATCTGAGCAGTTCATAGGAGTCATTTGTTGGACTACTACACAATAACATAAATACGTGTTTTATTGCTATTATCTCATCACATTTGAGGCGGCGCTAATGTAACTCGGTAGAGGAACAATTTATATTTTATGCATTGGGAATTTGGGATACACTAGCTGCCTGCTGGGGTGGCAATGGTCTTTATTTTAGGGTGGCAGATCCGCCCCTGCCACCGTCATATTTTCTTACATTTTCGTTTCGAGGTGACGATGTACTGGGTGTGCGCTTTGACTCGATTCGGGTGTGTGACAACCATGCTCAAGGTACGCATAATTACCTAAATCCCCAAAAAATCAAAAAAAGGATAACGCAAAAGAGAATTGTCTCGGGGCCCCCTGGTGTTCAGGGCCCTGGGCTGCAGCCCATGTTGCCCATTAGGATAACGCGGCCCTGCTTATAGGAAACCACTTGACTTCATAGTTTAAGCATAAAAAGTTTGTTTTTGTCCATATCCTCTGTATTGCATAAAATGTACTGTATGTGTATAGTCACAATTGACGTATTCTTGACTGTGCACACCATTTTGGATGATGGACCATTTTTATTCAAGCCAGGCACCGAAAGTGCAGCTATACTTTCTTCTTCCTCATCTGAACCGTATGTTAAAAAAAGTAAAATTTGGCACACTGATAGAAGTCAGACCAAACCTTCACCACAGCAAATTTGGAGTCTGTATCTCAGTCCCTACAGCGCCACCAACTGTTCAAAATTTAACTTACATTTATTCTAAAATCCTTTGGCTAGAATGGAGCCAATCTTTATGATGTCGTGATTGTAACATTTGTCTTGTGTTTGTCATGTCACCGTATGTATGGATTGCCTCTATTATTTATATCTATTATCATTTTAAGAAGATGAAACTGTTGTGTTACAGGGACACTGTGCCCGCTGGGACCAGTCTGAAGAAGATGTACAGTCTCCGTCCTCTACTGGCCAATAACCGTGAGAAACATGGGCTCGCTGTGGATGGAAAACTGAAGCATGAGGACACTAACCTGGCCTCCTCTAGCATGTGAGTGTGGATCAGTCGGTATCTATAGTGGGTCATCTGAAAGGGTCCTAATGCTTCTTTATCTGAATGTTTTCTTCAGCGTGAAGGATGAAGTTGTGAAGGAGATTCTGGGGATGCTGGTGGCCTATAGGGTGGTGGTGAAGTGTAATGCAGCGGGGTGAGTGAACTCGAGTTCGGTTCATCCCTGACTAATATCTGAGTGTTGAGGAAAGTATTTGCTATAATAACTTTATTTCTGCTCTCTCACAGTATCGTTGGATCCAGGTGAGTTTTGATTGGTGTAGAATTATCTCTACTTTCAGAGTGTGTAAGTGTGTAAGGTGTAATTGTGTGTGTTTCAGTGAGGTTGCCGTGGAGGTTCCCTTTAAACTCATGCATCCCAAACCGGATCCAGGTAGGCTGATCACATTGACAAAATATATATAAATAAATAATACATATACACCGATCAGGCATAACATTATGACAGGTGAATAACACGGATTATCTCTTCATCATGGCTCCTGTTAGTGGGTGGGATATATTAGGCGGCAAGTGAACATTTTGTCCTCAAAGTTGATGTGTTAGAAGCAGGAAAAATGGGCAAGCGTAAGGATTTGAGCGAGTTTGACAAGGGCCAGATTGTGACGGCTAGACGACTGGGTCAGAGTATCTCCAAAACTGCAGCTCTTGTGGGCTGTTCCCGTTCTGCAGTGGTCAGTCTCTATCAAAAGTGCTCCAAGGAAGGAACAGCGGAGAACCGGCCACAGGGTCATGGGCGGCCAAGGCTCAGTGATGCACGTGGGGAGCGAAGGCTGGCCCCGTGAGGTGTTGACTCGGCCTCCAGATTCCCCAGATCTCACTCCAGTCGAGCATCTGTGGGATGTGCTGAACAAACAAGGCCGATCCCCATGGAGGCCTCACCTTGCAACTTACAGGACTTAAAGGATCTGCTGCTAACATCTTGGTGCCAGATACCACAGCACACCTTCAGGGGTCTAGTGGAGTCCATGCCTCAACGGGTCAGGGCGGTTTTTGCAGCAAAAGACCAACACAATATTAGGAAGGTTATAATGTTATGCCTTATTGGTGTATATATTGTGTACATGTATGCATGCATAAAATATTAATTTAATTTATGTATCTAATAAATATGTCAATAAATGTTTGCATACATAATATGTGTGTGTATGTATTTATGGACATTTACATATAGAATTTCCATGCATTTGGATTACACCGTTTTAATAAACAAAGAACTGATAAACTTAATGTGATGCAGTCATATATAAATGTAACCAGTAGGATTTCTGTAATAGTACTAATAGAGTCCACTGATTATTAATATGATTGTTTTAATATGACTTTAAATAAGTGCAAGTTAATAATCGTCAAAGTTAACAATAATCTATACCATGATTTTTGTTTTTTAGTGCAGAAATTGTACCTGTTTCTTACCCGTTTAGTTAATGCACGACTGACAAATATGCATAACAAGTTTAATGCATGAAATTTTGATAATGATTGCAAAATAAACCCCAGTTTCAGTTCTACAGTACATGGAGCAAATAACACTTACAGGAACTACATCAGTAATAAATAACCAGAAGTAACCAATAAGGACTAATGGCTAAACAACCATATACAGAAGAATTTATACAAGCGCTCTCATATTAACATCTCTCACATTAACATTACTGTACACTTTCTTGATTACACAATGTATAAAGCGTTATATAAATATATATATATATGACTTGCCTTGATAATAACTGAATGTTGTGTACTTTATCTCCCTGTTCTCCTCATCCTTAAGAGAGGTAAGAATTTCACTGTTTTTCATTGCAGTAGTCGATTATCAGGGTGTATATTCAGCAGGGTTCGTGATATCGCTTATGCTATATGTGCTGTAATATAAAACCCTTCATATAGATGTCTCTGATTCCATGTGTTCATTGCACAATGTGGTGTACACTTCCCAACATCACACACACTCTTGAGATGATAAACGATCCGCGCTGGCTATGGGAAGGGAAAGTTATATCGCCGATATCAGTGTCCGATCTAAATGCGATCCCGTCTCTTGTGTAGAGCCCCAGTTTAGTGTCGTTCTTTGAGTAAATCTGTTGTTACTGTTCAATAGAAACAGTATTATGACATCAAAACAAGGGTGTGTGTGTCGTTGACATAAAACACCTTTGTTCCCGTTTTGTGATTTAGTGTCCCACTTCATCTCTGCATCTGCAATTCAATCGGCCTTTTTACGTTGATTGAGTTTCTAGTGGCTCTTTGTGTGATTTTTAATGCTTGTGTGTCTGTGTGTGTGTTTAGTGAAGACACAACTGACCTGGTGTTCGAGGACTTTAAACGCTCGTATCTGAAGGGAATCATCGGCGATGATGACGACTCTCCAGCTGAGCCTTGAGAGCCTTCTCCACAGATAACACGTTTATAAGTGTTTTGTTCTGGCAGAACCGTGCATATAAAGATTTGTAAGCATTAGTTGAGATTGTGTAGATAATGTGATGTGTTTTAATGCAAGAGCTTTTAAAGCCAGGTAAGAAAAACAAACTGGCCGAATACTGACTGCATATATTCACGGCTAATACTTATATACACTCTTTAATGAAAAGGTTATATATATTATAAACCTCAAAGGTGCTTCATACACAGAAAAATCCCCAGTGTTAAATTAACACTCCTCAGTGTACACGTGTCAACACTACAGGGTGTTAAGCAGTGTTAGAGTTAATGAAATAAATAAGAGATTAATTAAGTGATGATTGACCATTATTTATGAACACCTGCTAATAATGAGCAGAATCACTGAAGGAAAGAGAAACACAAGAACTAGAACTGACTTCAGCCACAGCCTTTGATGAAATAACAAGTTCAGAGTGGGAATTAACAGGTTTAGATGCTAATGTTTGATCACCATTAGTGTTTAGTTGGGCAGTTTGACTCTTGGCTTTTTAACGTGAGTTTGTGGTCTTTGTAACAGTGTTTACCACACCACATAATTTGTTGGACAGAAAGCCAGAAACAGAGAGCATCATAGCGTAATTCTCTAATCTTATCAATGACCAAAAGTAGTTGTCTGTTATTTATAATGCTTCATTCTGCAGAGCATGCTGGGAGCCATGAGCGTTTTATACTGTGGTGGCTCCCAGAATGCATTGCGGCATGTCACCATTTTTGAAATTCATATGCTGATGCTTGATGTCTGTGTGTGTCTTAAGATTGTTTCCCCATAATTAAAGTCAAAATTAAGAATCTGATGTGGCACGGAAGTACTGTTGGCGAAAATCTATTAATAACAAATAACTACTTTTGGTCGCTGATAAGATTAGAGAATTATTCAACTCTGATGCTGAAAACTAAATCATCTGATCCTGTTTCTGGCTTTCTGTGCACCAAATTATGTATTTTGGTAAACACTGTTACAAAGACCACAAACTCACATAAAAAGCCAAGAGTCAAGCAGCCCAAATAAACACTGATCTCCATAATGGTGAGCAAACATTAACATCTAAACCTGTTCATTCTCATGCTGAACTTCTGTTATGTCAGTTGTAGTGAGGATTTTGCTTTGAGAAACGTTTTATGGGTTTATTTTTATAATTTTTTTCTTAATTTGAATTGCATTTAAAGACTTAAATGGCTCGGAAAAAAAACTTTAGGTAACACTTTACAAAGCCTTGATGTATAATGCATTACAAAGGTGCATTATAAGGCATAATTAATGCATTCAAAATACTTTTATAATGCTTTGTATGGTCTCATGAATAATTGTAACCACATTTATACTACACCTTTAGAAACTATAATGCATTAAAACATCAAACAACCAATTTGTGAATATCTTTAGTTACAATTATACATTACACGTTTTATATAAGTACATTATAATTATAAGTATTATGAATGCCTTTAGAATGCATTACACAAAGTCTTTAAGTAAAGTTTTATCATACTTTATAAAAGACATTTCTCCTTATATAGAACATTTTGGCATAAAAATATTGAAAACCTTTTTTTAAGAGTGTATGTTGTAGTTGAATTGATGACAGTCGCTTAACATTTGCATTTTGATGCATAAGATGTTTCTGAACCAACCAAATAAAGCAGTTCACCTAAAATAGACCTTTTTCCAAGAGTGAACTTAGTTTAAAAGCTTCTTCTTAAAATACTAAAATTATAGATCTAGAGCTTTCCATAAGGATAAACTGATGTGCAGAACATAATTTGTTACAAATTGATGTATTACATAGCAAATTGTTAAATTCTGTTGTTATTTGCTCTGTAAATGCTTTGAGCGGAAATAAAACTATTTGTGACAGCAGACAGCATGATCTCGATCTCTATAGCAAAAGAGAAAAAGACTGGACCGCTTTAATGAAGCCATCCTTACTGAACTGCTACTAAAGCCCTGTGACGTATAACACGCGGTATAAGTCTTGTAACATTAGTTTATTTAACGTAACATAACATACTACAGTTAACGTACTATTGTACTCTTGCTTTGTGTGTTCAACTGCTAGACTTTAATGCATAGCCCACATTCTTATGGCAGCAATTGATGAATAAAACTGACACATGGTTAAATCACATTAAAATGTGCTGTTTTACACAATAGTTTTGTGCTTATTTGGATGCTGTTTTAGTTATTTTTCAATGCTGAAGAAGTAAGCCACTTCTTGTGACCGTGTGAGATTTCCTATTCATTAAATGCTATAGTTAAATAATTACAGGAATGACAAAGTAGCTACTGATTGCGCTACAAACCCATGTTTCAGATTATAATACACTTAAAAAAAATCTGGGTAAAAAACAACCCAATGTTGGGTCAAATATGGACTAACCCAGCAGTTGGGTTGTTTTAACCCAGTGATTGGGTTGTCTTAAGAAAATATTCAACCCAACCGCAGGATTTAAAAAAAAAAAGCAATCGCTTGGTTAAAACAACCCAACTGCTGGGTTAGTCCATATTTGACCCAACATTGGGTTGTTTTTTACCCAGATTTTTTTTAAGTGTAAGTTTAAATAATACAATAACAATACCAGAATGTAACATCAAGCAGCATAACTGACTGCAATAATGATCCAAAATCAATGGTTCTTTTGAATTAATTTATATAAGATACTTTCAAAGGCGATTACTAATAAGTAAATGCCGCTACAAGCGCCTGGGACTTTAAAGGGGACCTCATGTCCTTTTTTACACTCTATTGCCAAATGTTTTATGACACCTGCCTTTACATGCACGTGAACTTTATTGACATCCCATTCTTAATCCGTACACTCTAAAAAATGCTGGGTTATTTTAACCCAATTGCTGGGTTAGTCCATATTTGACCCACAATTGGGTTGTTTTAATCCTGCGGTTGTGTTAAATATTTGCTTAAGACAACCCAATTACTGGGTTAAAACAACCCAACTGCTGGGCTAGTCCATATTTGACCCAACATTGGGTTGTTTTTTTACCTAGAATTGTTTAGAGTGTAGGGTTTAATATGGAGTCGGCCCACCCTTTGCAGCTCTAACAGCTTCAACTCTTCTGGGAAGGTTTTCCACAAGATTTAGGGAAGTTAAATTACATTATTTGAGGGGACAGCCATTTGTTGTGGTGTCCAAAACCATGGTGTACATTGAGTGCACTCATTCAATCCCACATTGCACCACAATAACGAGTGTGTACACACAACGGCTGTCTGACTTCACACACTCATTTTCATTTACTCCTTCAAGTGAACTATATTAGTGGACTAACTTAGGGAATAGTGAACGAGGGTTATGGGGTGCGATTTCAGATTCAGCCCTGAATTCAGTGATTTGGAGGGGAGACCCAACACTTTTGGCAATATATAGTGTACACTCTAAAAAATGTGAGTAAAATCAACCCAATGTTGGGTCAAATATGGACTAAACCAGCAGTTGGGTTGTTTTAACCCAGGGATTGGGTTGTCTTAAGCAAATATTTAACCCAACCGCAGGTTTAAAACAACCCAATTGCTGGGTAAGTCCATATTTGACCCAACATTGGGTTAAAACAACCCAACATTTTTTAGAGTGTATAAGGCTTAGGTTTCCCCAGAATGTGTCTGAAAGTTCAGTTTAAAATACCTCACAGATAATTTATTATACCATGTTGTTAGTGCCCATTTTGAGTGGAAGGAACACATGCTGCTTTTGTGCATGTATCTTTAAATGCAAATGAGCTGCTTGCCTGTTCCTGAGAGGCTCATTTAAAGGCAATGGCTGAATCCGAAATTGCCCCCTAAATAGGGCATTATTTGAAGGGACAGCCATTTATAGTGATGTTCGAAAATATAGTGTACATTGAGTGCACTCATTCATTCCCACATTGCACCGCAATAACGAGTGTGTACACACAACGGCTGTCTGACTTCACACACTCATTTTCATTCACTCCTTCAAGTGAACTACATTAGTGGACTAACTTAGGGAATAGTGAATGAGGGTTTAGAGGGTGATTTTGGATTCATCCACTGTTTCACATTAATAGGAAAAATAAATGGATGAGTGGATGCATTTTTACCGCACTAGGGTTAAGGGTGGTTGTGTACACGTATGTTCAAAAACAAAATAAAAGTGAATTTTGCTAAACAAGTCCTCTTTTAACATTGTCACTCATTTAAACTCGTCTGCTTTTACAGCCTTATTGTGTTTATACACTGTAAAAAAAATACTGAAGTTACCTGCTTGCCTTAAAATTTTGAGTTCATTGAAATTAAAAATTTGAGTTAATACAACAAACATTTTTGAGAATCGACAACCTTTATTCAAATATTATTAAAAGATTTAGTAAGCATATTGGGTAATTTTGTGTGTTTTATTTGTGATGACGCAGCCAAATTGTGCTATTTTCATGATTTTTCACATTTATTATGTGGTTCAGATACAATCATATTTTTAGTTTCTATTTATTAAACAAATTTCCTTCATTGTATCAACTCAAATTTTTAATTTCAATAAACTCAAAATTTTAAGGCAACCAGGTTACTTACTTTTTAAGTTAAACCAACAGTTTTGTTTTTTACAGTGTATACACTGTAAAAAAAGTGTATACTTTTTACACTTTATACTTATTACTTATACTTAGTATATTTGTATACTTTTTTTACACTGTGTAGTATAATTGTGGTCCTGCAAACTATTCCAACTTGTAGATTTTAGATAAATATTGAAATATTTTTCTGAATCTTAGTGGTCCGAAAAATCTTACTTTTTGTTTAGGAAACCAAAGTGAGGCTTAATTGACCTGCAAAAAAAAAAAAAAAAACGTCATCCCACACAACACACTGTTGAATTTGCTAAATAAAACTGTCCACTACTCATGGATCTAAGTCAAAGACACAAGCAAAAAATGAGGCGTTGGATTAATAGTTTTAAATTTATTGGAGATACAAGGGTAATCAATACATAGATCATGAGCATGAACATCATTGTTTGGTTTTTTTAGTCATATTGTTTCAGGGTCGTTGCTAAAATTCACAGCGCCCCAGACAACGTTTCTCCGTCCCCCCGGCCACGATGTGTAAAGGCAACCCCGTAAGAGGTTCCCCATCATATTGTTGTGATTGAATAATCATAACTCAAAAGATATAAGCCCTACATAAAGAGACTCTTTCTCTCACTAACAGGTGTTTAACACTTCTATTGTGTAAGACAACACCTCTTCTTTCCGCTCGCCTATTCTGAGACACGCAAACATGCACCGGCCCTCCCATCGCTCCTGTTCTCATTCCCATTTTCGCTCTCATCCTCAGTCTGTGTCTGCTGAATATGATGCAACAGCTGATTGGAGTATTCCTGCTCATTTTACATTCTTTACAAACATCCATCTGCAATGTATCTGTCAAGGGAGCAACCTCCTGACTGATCTATACGGGAGGTACAATACAGCTATTGATGGAGGCACAATACAGTTAATCAAGTCAATCAAGACTGGGCTAATTCATTTCATACATGAGAAAGAGAAGGCTCTTCTTTCAGCCGAAGGTTCACTTCTACATACAAACTACATAAAGTGGTATTAACATAGAGTCTATGTGTAATGTAGAGTATTAGACATGCTCGGGGGTTTTGGGGTTAAGTTGAGGAGTGGATCATTTTAGAGGCTTATAAGAGGACAAAATCATTTGGTTAGGAGTTTAGGGTGTGGGTCTAGCATGTAGGGTGCAAGTTTAGGGTGTAGTAAGAAGTTTGGGTGAAGGTTTAGAATGTTGGTTGTAGGTTTAGGGAATTGATACAAACTGGGTTTAGAATGTTGGGTGTAGTTAGAAGTTTGGGTGAAGGTTTAGAATGTTGGGTGTAGGTATAGGGGTGTAGTTAGAAGTTTTGGTAACGGTTTAGAATGTTGGGTGTAGGTATAGAGGTGTAGTTAGAAGTTTTGGTAACGGTTTAGAATGTTGGGTGTAGGTATAGAGGTGTAGTTAGAAGTTTTGGTAAAGGTTTAGAATTTTGGATGTAGTTAGAAGTTTGGGTGAAGGTTTAGAATGTTAGGTGTAGGTCTAGGGAGTAGATAAAAAAATGGGGTTAGAATGTTGGGTGTACAAAAAAAGGGCCAAGCCAAAAATGTAGTGGTCTTTTAATGGTCTTAACCATTTAAGGCACAAATCACTGGTAAGGAAATTTACAAGAATTGTGCAAATGCTGTAAATAGTAACTTTACATGGAATAGCCACTTCCTTTTTGTTGTCTTTAAATGTTTAAGCCATGTGGGTAAACTTGCCTTTTTACAGGAAGAACAGTCAGTGTTGTTCCACTCAATGTTAAAGTCTTCAAACAGTTCAAATATTCACTATAGGGTTCAAATCTTGACGCTAACCAGGCCAAAACATGAGCCTGATGGAGTTATTCTGAACTTGGTTGTCTTTGTAACGGTCCTACTCGACCCGCTTGGAGCGGGATTTGAACTGTGGTCTCCGACGTGGGAGACTGTCGCTCTAACTAGGAGGCTAAAGACTGCAGCCTCTAGCATCAGTCGCTAGGGTGTCTCTTGAGATCAGCGGTTTTACGCTCACCCCCTTAAACATCACTCATCCGGGTCACGGCACCAAATGCAATCGGCCCTACTAGACCCACTCCAAGCGGGATTCAAACCGGGGTCTCTGACGTGGGAGGTGGGCGCTCTAACAAGGACACTAAATACTGCAGCCTCTAACGTCAGTCGCTAGGGCGTCTCTTGAGATCAGGGGTGTGAGGTTTACACAGCTCTTACTGGCCTACGACTGTTACGCTCACCCCCTTAAACATCACTCATCCGGGTCACGGCACCAAATGTAATCAGTCCTACTAGACCCACTCCAAGCGGGATTCGAACCGGGGTCTCCGACGTGGGAGGTGGGCGCTTTAACAAGGACACTAAAAACTGCAGCCTCTTGCACAGCTTTTACTGGCATACAACAGTTATATTTGCAATCTAGACAGGGGCTTGTTTAACAATAACATCTGATCATTCCTCTTTAGTAAACAACTTTTCATTTGTGGGAAGCAAGCCATTCTGCAATGTTCTCCTGTACTCCAAAGCATTAAACTTTTCACAGGAAGTAGCTCACTGTGTTTGGGTGAAAGTTTAGTATGTTGGGTGCAGGTAGATAAAAGTTTAGGTTTAGATGGTTGGGTGTAGGTTTGGGAGGGTTGTTAGAAGTTTGAAATTCTGGCTGTAGGTTAATAGATCAGGACGCAGGTCTAAGGAGTAGGTAAAAGATTAGCTTTGAATGTTGGTAAAGTCTAGTGTAGTTAAAGGTTTAAAATGTTGGGTATAGGTTAAGAGTTTAGGGTTACAGTTTTTAGGGTGTAGATTAAGAGTTTAGGGTGTAAGTCTAGGCCACGGGTTGCCAATCCTGCTCCTGGAGGGGTGCCTTTCTGCACACTTTAGTTCCAACCCTTCTGCACCAGAACACAACTGGATCAGGTACGTTTAATTTGGGTTGGAGCCAATCTCTGCAGAGTGGTAGCCCTCCTGGAGCAGGGTTACCCCCCCCTGGTCTAGGCTGTAGATAAACATTTAGGTGCTGGTTTAGAATTTAGGGGTTGTTTAAGGTGTAGGTGTAGGCTTTTCTTCAGGCCAGGGAATGTTTTCCTCTGGGAACTCCCGCGGAAGTACAAAATCTCTTCCAAACATGTCATCACATTTGTCTGGGTACAACAGAAACCCACTAAATATGCTGCTGGCCTCTGTGCCGGTGAACATGCCGTTTGTGGCTGTGTCTTTCACCTGCACCCACACCCAGTCACCCTGACTTAGACCCAACACCACCTGCTGAGAGGCGGTGTTCATTTCCACTGGTGTAGTTGTCCTCGCCACAGCCTCAAAGTTGAGGAAGAGTCCAACCTTTAGCAAACGGGTGGACACTTGCAGATTGTAGCTAAACACGTAGGTTCCGTTAACAGGGGCGGTGTAGACACCATTGTCAGGGTTGTAGTTCTGGTTTGAGTTGTAGATGACGCGTTTGAAAGGCACTGGGCGGTTCGGTGCAGGATAGGAGGCGATTAAAGCGGCGGAGAACGCAGAATGCACGGAAGGTGAGCAAGGTCCAGGGGCACCTGGATATCCCATGTCTCCCTGATTACCTTTAGGTCCTATTGTTCCATTTAGACCCTGTGGCCCTATTGAACCCATGCTTCCCTTATCACCCTTATCACCCTTTTCACCCGGGGCTCCTGGAGCCCCATCGGTACAATTGCACAGACCCTGTAGACCTTGGTCACCCTTTTGTCCCACTACACCTGGACTGCCAGGTACACCCGCCAAACCTGGATCGCCCTTCAGTCCTTTGGGACCAGGCTCTCCATTCAGACCAGGTAACCCACGTGCACCTACAGGGCCAGGTAGACCCGGAGCACCATCCTCCCCTGGTACGGGCTCACAGGTTTCCGGGCACTGACCATCTTCTCCCTTTGGACCCTGATCTCCCGCAGGACCATCCAGACCACGGTCACCCTTATCACCTGAAAAGCACGTATGCAAATATGGTCACCAGTTCCCGTGATAGATATTAGCCGCGTTTCCACCGCAGGAACTTTCCCCAGGAACTTTAGGGTGGTACTCGGTGTGTTTCGACTGCAGGAACTACGGTCTAAATTAAGTTCTAGGTAAATATTTCCCCCTCTAAACAGCCCTGCTCGCGAGGTAGAACTTTTTCAAAGTTCAGGAACTTTCGAGGGTGGGACTTAGGCGCTAAACATGCTGACTGCTGAGATCAAGCAGCATTTTATTTCAACTGGCATTTTTTTTCTTTTGCGAGGTTCGTTCTGTGTTCAGTAAATACGGTCTTGCTCGGCGTGTTCGTCTCAGCCATCGGTCAAAGTCTGTAATGACGGATAACACGTGGTCGTTTTAAATCTAGCTTTACGAGCTTTCAGAATACGCTTTAGTATCAGTGCTCGTCTCTTTTTTACCGTTTTCTTAAAGGGATAGTTCACCTAAAAATGAAAATTAGATGTTTATCTGATTACCTCCAGTGCATCCTAGATATAGGTGTCTTTGTTTCTTCAGGAGAACACAAATGGAGATTTTTAACTCAACCGTTGCTGTGTGCCAGTCATATAATGATGTGAATGGGTAACAAGTCTATGAGAGCAAAACGCATACAAATAAAACATGCTTAGACAACGTGCACAAAACCCTGCTGCTCCTGATGACACATTGATTTGTTAAGACACGAACAGATCGGTTTCTGTGAGAAACCGAAAAGTATTTTTTTTTTTTTACCTCACCTCATATCCCAACGGGACTCAAGTTTTTTACTATCGGCTCTAACTTCCGTCTAGTGAGGTCAAGCTGGTGCGATCATAGACATATATAGATACCTCATTAGTGCCTGCACAGATCGATCGAATGAGGATCTACATGGTATATATCTATGATCGCGCTAGTTTGACCTTACCAGATGGAAGTTAGAGCCGATGGGAAAACTTGATGAGACTCGTCGGGATATGAGGTAAAAAAATAACACAAATACTGTTGTGTTTCTCACAGAAACTGATCGGTTCGTGTCGTAACAAATCAATGTGTCATCAGGAGCAGCAGGGTTTTTGTGCATGTTGTCTAAGCCTGTTTTTTTGTTTGTTTGTTTTGCTCTCATAGAATTGTTACCCATTCATCCCATTATATAACTGGCAGACAGCAACGGTTGAGTTAAAAATCTTAATTTGTGTTCTTCTGAAGAAACAGACAAACCTACATGTTGGATGCACTGGGGGTAAGCAGATAAACATCTAATTTTCATTTTTGGGTGAACTAACCCTTTAGTTACCTCTTTAGTAAACCAATAAATATAACCAGAAAAACCAGCACAGCTTGAATCTCCTTCCTTCTTAATATTGTTGCAGACATTGTTACGCAAAAATGATTACTGTCCGTAACTGACTGGGAGGAGCAGTCGCGCGCAGTCCTACCTTACCGAACTAATAATTTGCCTAATCTTCACGGTACTTTAGACCGCAGTGGAAATGCAGACAGTAGCAGGTCTGGGGGGAAAAAAGGTTCCTGTAAAAAAAGTTCCTGGTACAAATTGTTCCGGGTAATTTCGGTGGAAACGGGGCTTTTTGTGTGAATGTTAAAGCATTAGTGAGGTTTCACAAACCTTTGAACCCTCTGTTTCCCTTCGGTCCTGAAATTCCAGATGGACCAGGGTTACCCATATCTCCCACATCACCTTTCTCACCTGTAAGTGAATTACATTACTACCACAGTTGACACAATTAACTTAAATGAACACCAGTGTTGGACAACAGCTAGCTAACCAATCGTTTGCATTGGGGTTTCACACGGGGCGTCTCGTCAATGCTTGGAGAAAAAAAAGTTACGTTGCCGCCACTGGGGCGGTAGCCTAAGGTACAAAACCGAAAAGGTATTAATATATACCTTTAAGGTACTAATTCGCACTCTCAAAGTACTAATATGTACCAATTAGGGGTGAGTAAGGTACAAAGATGTATCTTTTCACTTTTGTATCTTAGGCGACCGCCCCAGTGACAGAACTGTACCTTTTTTCTAAGAGTGTGGAGTATTTGGATAGGCAATATGATTGGCTAACGCCTGGATTGGCGGTTAAAGTTTAAAACTTTTCAACTTCTGCCACAAGCAACGCCAGTGACGCGACGCAACGAAACCCACAATTCAGTTTGCGTGACACACTGCAAAAAAATGCTCTTCTTACTTAGTAATTTGGTCTTGTTTCTAGTCTAAATATCTAACAATTCTTAAATCATGATGCATTTACTAGACAAGTAAAACGACATGTTATTTTTTCTTTTGTTGAAAATAAAATCAAGTTTTTGGTTAAAACAGGCAAAATGATCTGCCAATGGGGTGAGAAAAATAATCTTGTTTCTGACTGAAATCTTGTTTCTTGTTTCCGTCCCAAACAGAAATACGATTATTTTTCTCACCTCACTGGCAGATCATTTTACTTGTTCTAAGCAAAAATTCACTTCATTTTGATTTATTTTTCCCAGAAAAAACAAAAAATATCTTATGTCATTTTACTCAACTAGTAAATGCATCTTGATTTAAGAACATTTAAATATTTGGACTGGAAACAATAAGGGAAAAAATAAATAAGAAGAGCATTTTTTGCAGTGCACAACCCGTGTGTCACTAATTTGGAATTAACTACTTTATGAAGCGAACTATCGTCCACAACACTGATACACACACATTTATACTGAAGTAAAATGCATAATATGAGTCTCACCCTTTATGCCAGGACGTCCTGTGAATCCTGGACGGCCGGGAAGCCCACTGAGGCCTCTTGGACCTGGATGACCAGGAACTCCTGTGAGAACCAAATTTGATTAGTAAACCCATTGACAATATTAAAACAACAGAGAAAATGCAGTGTTTGAGTGTTTGTACCAGGCAGTCCGCGGTCTCCTCGGTCTCCCTTCTGGCCTCTGTTTCCGGAGCAAGCAGAACAGATGCAGTACCAGGGTACCTGGTCCGCTGTGGGCGGAACCGGAGCATCCAGAATCATCTGACAATAGGCTAAATCAGGCTCCCCTCCTCCTGTTGAGAATGGTGATACCAACGAAATGTTGTCCGTAGGGATTAATCCAAGCTCTGTAGCGCGGAGATCAGGGATGAACGCACACTGTCCGAAAGACAGACAAACCAACACCCCCACAACGCTCCTAACGTCCTGTAGACAAAAATATAGAGTTAAAAAACATGCCTTACATTAACAAAAGTCAATAACATTTAATTTAAGTGGTTGTAATACTCTTAGGGCCCTCTCATAGCCTAGAAATCTAGACGCACCCTAGCGGCAGCAAATTTAATCTGCCCGCAAGTGTCGTCTAGGGAACTCTCAATACCCTTCTGAGCTGTGTTCCTCAAAATCTGGACGGGCCAATCACATCGTGTATAGAGCCGGTGGGCGGGGCATAATGACGGCCGAGTTGCGTTTGCGTGCTTCTAGTAAACACAGAAACTGGCGAACGGCGGTCTGTCGAATCAGCTTTGACCGCGACTCTGGAAGACTTGGAGTTAAGCTTTTCTCTGAGAAAAGAACAAAGAACGGCACTGAAGTCATTCTTAAGAAGGGAAGATGTGTTCGGAGTTTAGCCGACCGGATACGGCGAATGTTTAATCTGTCAGCGAGCTCAGCTTCACCTTCGTTGCTCTGGTTGGTGTAGCGCTATCCTATCGCGTGCAGAGGGAGTTTGAAAGACAGCCGTTTATCCGCCCCTCGGATTGAGCCGTCAATGGTGAGTTTCCAGACCAAACATCCTGATGTGGGTCCGGCTTGTCAGGCTAGCCCTCTCATACACCCAGCACAATGCAACGCCAGTGTGTTCTGCTAGTTTCAGCCCGACGCAGTTTTCATTTTCACATCCAGCTCCACGTTGCTTAAATATCAAATGCACTGGTGAATCTGTTCACCCATCTGTGTGTGTGTGTGTGGGGGGATGTTGTTGTGACTTATGAGGACACAAATGTTACATGGGTATTACAGGAGAGGGTGAAATATGAGGACATTACTCATGTCCCCACTTTTCAAAGTGTTGAAAATAAAATCAAAATGAAGTGAGTTTTTGCTTAAAACAGGCAAAATGATCTGCCAATGGGGTGAGAAATATAATCTTGTTTCTTGTTTCCGTCCCAATCAGAAATAAGATTATTTTTTTCACCCCATTGGCAGATCATTTTGCCTGTTTTAAGCAAAAACTCACATCATTTTGATTTTATTTTCAACAAAACAAGAAAAAATATCTCATGTCGGGTGCACACTGTGCGATTTTGGCCACGATTTGGCCATCTGAGAAAAATTTAGCAAATCCTAAAAGATTCCTCAGATCCTAGGCTAAAATCTGACGTCTCTGGTCGTTAGTTTGACATGTACAGCGGGGATCATGTTCGTACAGTCTGACAAGGGATATTCGCAAAGGATTTTGAAAAATCGCACAGTGTGCAGCTTATCTAGTAAATGCATCTTGATTTAAAGGGATAGTTCACTTTAAAATGAAAATTCTGTCATCCTTCATTCACCCTCAAGTTGTTTCAAACCTGTATGAGTGTCTTTCTTCAGCTGAACACAAGGGAAGATATTTTGAAGAATGTCAGTAACCAAACAGTTAACTGGAGCCATTGACTTCCATAGTATTTATTTTCCTACTGTTGAAGTCAATGACTCCAGTTAACTGTTTGGTTACTGACATTCTTCCAAATATCTTCCCTTGTGTTCAGCTGAAGAAAGACACTCATACAGGTTTGAAACAACTTGAGGGTGAATGAAGGATGACAGAATTTTCATTTTAAAGTGAACTATCCCTTTAAGGATATTTGGACTGGAAACAAGAAAGAAATACTATCATATATCATATACTCATCACTCAGCAATCAGAGAAGATGGACGGAAGGACAGACAGACAGAAAGAAAGTGAGACAGATCACCCACCATGTTCCAGTGATGCAGCATCTCTTCCTCTTCCTCAGTGTGGGAAAAAAAAATCTGAGATGTCCAGACGGCTTGCACTTTATATAGGCTCCCTGCACCTGTGCGAGTGTGTTTGTGTGTTTGACCGCTGGGATTTGGATATTTTTCTCTCTCTCTCTCTCCATTCTCTGCGACCTCATTTAGGCCCAGAATATCATGAGTAATAATACGGAGGAGATAAAACAGGAGAAGGCCATTGTGTGTGTGACACAGCAGTGTGTGAGGAGGCGCGGCTCCGTCAGGACCGAAACAGGAGAGAGTTGATGATCCTCTGGAGATGATTTATAATACAGGGAAGCATGAGAACACTGCAGTCTTGATCAGAGCTGATCCAGGTCAGGTCACACACTCGCACACACACACACACACACACACACACACACACACACACACACACACACACACACACACACACACACACACACACACAGAGAGAGAGAGCGAGACAGAGGATACTCTTTCTGTAAGAATGCAACAATAATACCTTCAATATCTTATCACTGATCTGTTTATGGCATTGACGAGTATCCCATAATAATGCATTCGTTATTTTAATCTTTTATTTTGACAGCTGTAATTATTACGCCATTTATTTCATACAGTTTTGACAGTGTCATTCCCTAGATTACTGTGCAGAAACTATTTTTAGTGCTGCTATCATTCCACCTCTTTTTACATGCTAGCATATGATAATTATTAGTTTTAGTCAGCGATAATAACTCTGGCTCTACTGAGATTTATGTTGATTCAGTTCAGTTCAATAACAGCATATGAATTATGAATCCTCTTTAAAAGCAGACAGTAACGACGATCAGCTCATTTATTAGAGAATCTGATGCACAATGCATGAATTGTTCTCCTTTTATTGTTCTCTCTTCCTCTTGTTTTCCGTGTTTCTCTTCTTCACGGATCGAGCTTCTACATTAAACCGGCTCTGCAGATATTAAACTCCGTCAGTCGCTTTCCAATAAACCTTCATCAACGAATAAATGTAGACGAAGCCGACACAAACACAACTTTAGGCGCTGACGTTTAATAAGTCTGTTGGAGAATAAAGGATGTTTTTAATTCTCTACAGCTTTGATTAAAGCGCTTACACATGAAGCACACGCTTGCATAATGTTCACACACACACACACACACACACACACACACACACACACACACACACACACACACACACGTTTGTTTTTGTGACACATGGGGACATTCCATAGGCGTAATGGTTTTAATACTGTACAAACCGTATTTTCTATCCCCTTACACTGGCCCTACCCCTAAACCTACCCATCACACACACACACACACACACACACACACACACACACACACACACACACACACTGCCCCTAAACCTACCCATCACAGGAAACATTCTGCATTTTTACTTTCTAAATAAACTCCTCCTGTGTGATTTATAAGCCTTTTGTAAAGTGGGGACATGGGTAATGTCCTCATATTTCACCCTCTCCTGTAATACCTGTGTCATACCCATGGCATTACACACATTTGTGTCCTCATATGTCACAAAAACATGCCCACACACACACAGAATGTAGGATGTTGTGTGTGTGTGTGTGTGTGTGTGTGTGTGTGTGTGTGTGTGTGTGTTGGGTAGGTTTAGGGGCAGTGTAAGGGGATAGAAAATACGGTTTGTACAGTATTAAAACCATTACGCCTATGGAATGTCCCCATATGTCACAAAAACAAACGTGTGTGTGTGTGTGTGTGTGTGTGTGTGTGTGTGTGTGTGTGTGTGTGTGTGTGTGTGTGTGTGTGTGTGTGTGAACATTATGCAAGCGTGTGCTTCACGTGTAAGCGCTTTAATCAAAGCTGTAGAGAATTAAAAACATCCTTTATTCTCCAACAGACTTATTAAACGTCAGCGCCTAAAGTTGTGTTTGTGTCGGCTTCGTCTACATTTATTCGTTGATGAAGGTTTATTGGAAAGCGACTGACGGAGTTTAATATCTGCAGAGCCGGTTTAATGTAGAAGCTCGATCCGTGAAGAAGAGAAACACGGAAAACAAGAGGAAGAGAGAACAATAAAAGGAGAACAATTCATGCATTGTGCATCAGATTCTCTAATAAATGAGCTGATCGTCGTTACTGTCTGCTTTTAAAGAGGATTCATAATTCATATGCTGTTATTGAACTGAACTGAATCAACATAAATAGAGCCAGGGTTATTATCGCTGACTAAAACTAATAATGATCATTTCTGTTAATATGCTCAGGATCGGTTTTCATCTCTGTGTTCTCCCCCATCATATGATAGCATGTAAAAGAGTGAATAACTGGAAAAGGTGTGTGTGTGTTTGTTCGGAAAGAATGATTTGAGGGAATGCATCCTAATGTGTTTTTCTGAGGAAGTATGCATTGGCGAGATGTTAAACCCAGATGTGAAACTGGACACACACACAAACAAAGGGCCGACACCGCCCCGCTCCTGACCCTGTTTCCATCTTTACACCAAAGAGTAAGAGGGCCTTTACTCAGCAGTCCTGCTCCATTACATCAGGAAACACACACACACACACTCTCTTTACACCTCTCGCTGAGGGCCTTTACCGCACGCAGTATGTGCTGTGTAACCCTTCAGGACCATCACTCAGCAGTCCTGCTGCTCTTTTACACCAGGAACACACACACACACACACACACACACACACACACACACACACACACACACACACACACACACACACACACACACACACACACACTGCCCCTAAACCTACCCATCACAGGAAACATTCTGCATTTTTACTTTCTAAATAAACTCCTCCTGTATGATTTATAAGCCTTTTGTAAAGTGGGGCCATGGGTAATGTCCTCATATTTCACCCTCTCCTGTAATACCTGTGTCATACCCATGGCATTATACACATTTGTGTCCTCATATGTCACAAAACATGCCCACACACACACACACACACACACACACACACACACACAGCCCCTAAACCTACCCATCACAGGAAACATTCTGCATTTTTACTTTCTAAATAAACTCCTCCTGTGTGATTTATAAGCCTTTTGAAAAGTGGGGACATGGGTAATGTCCTCATATTTCACCCTCTCCTGTAATACCTGTGTCATACCCATGGCATTATACACATTTGTGTCCTCATATGTCACAAAAACATGCCCCCACACACACACACACACACACACACACACACACACACACTGCCCCTAAACCTACCCATCACAGGAAACATTCTGCATTTTTACTTTCTAAATAAACTCCTCCTGTGTGATTTATAAGCCTTTTGTAAAGTGGGGACATGGGTAATGTCCTCATATTTCACCCTCTCCTGTAATACCTGTGTCATACCCATGGCATTACACACATTTGTGTCCTCATATGTCACAAAAACATGCCCACACACACACACACACACACACACACACACACACACTGCCCCTAAACCTACCCATCACAGGAAACATTCTGCATTTTTACTTTCTAAATAAACTCCTCCTGTGTGATTTATAAGCCTTTTGTAAAGTGGGGACATGGGTAATGTCCTCATATTTCACCCTCTCCTGTAATACCTGTGTCATACCCATGGCATTATACACATTTGTGTCCTCATATGTCACAAAAACATGCCCCCACACACACACACACACACACACACACACACACACACACACACAGAGCCCCTAAACTCTACCCATCACAGGAAACATTCAGCATTTTTACTTTCTAAATAAACTCCTCCTGTGTGATTTATAAGCCTTTTGTAAAGTGGGGACATGGGTAATGTCCTCATATTTCACCCTCTCCTGTAATACCTGTGTCATACCCATGGCATTACACACATTTGTGTCCTCATATGTCACAAAAACATGCCCACACACACACACACACACACACACACACACGCACTTCTCTTTACAGCGCTCGCTATACCGCGGTATGTGCTGCTGCGTAACCCTTCACGACCATCACTCAGCAGTCCTGCTCCATTTATTACATCAGGAAACACACACTGCAAAAAATGCTCTTCTTAGTAATTTTGTCTTGTTTCTAGTCTAAATATCTAACAATTCCTAAATCAAGATGCATTTACTATACAAGTAAAATGACATGACATTTTTTCTTGTTTTGTTGAAAATAAAATCAAAATGAAGTGAGTTTTTGCTTAAAACAGGCAAAATGATCTGCCAATGGGGTGAGAAAAATAATCTTGTTTTTTCACTGTTAACCCTAATGTTGTCTTTACTTAAACAAATCAAGTAATCTTGACTAAATATTACTAGTTTAGTCCAAAAACTCAAAAATATAAGTTAGTATAACTTATTAACCTACAAAATACATAAACTTAAGATTTCAAGTTGAATGAACTCAAAATCATAAGTAATTAAAATAGCTCTGGTCTTGCTTTGATGTGATTGGCCATTCAAGGAGTTCTGTCTAGCAACAAGAACTATTTCACTGATTGGAGGATATAAGGCGGTCCTTTTCTGTTGATGATTCAAATTAAGATGGAGACTTATTAATTGTGTGCAATCTTAAAATCGGTATGTAAAAATTTAAGTTACTAAACATAATAATAATATGTGAACTAACTTATAACTAACCAGACTGACTTTATTTCTGTTTTAATGAAAATAATAGTTTCGTTGAAAGTCACCATGATGGAGATCAGTGTTTGCTTTAGTTGGGCTCTTGACCCTTGACCAGGGTTGCCATATTGGGCGGTTTTCCGCCCAATTGGGGGGTTTCGCAATCTATTTTGCGGGCAAAAATGGGTTTGGGCGGGTGGATAAAACTTAGGCTGGTTTTGGATCAGTGCGGCGGGTTTTTTGTAGCCGAAACACCGGCACTTCAGATCCTTCTTCCTGCGACCCTCTGTTCAACAGGCAGGAGTCTCACTCACTCACACACACACAAAACAGCTCTGGCTTGGCTGACGTGCTTGTCTAGAGATGGCCCGCCGTGCACGAACGTGCTGCTTCTGTTGTCTAAATAATATGGTCAGCGCAATTTTCATGTAATGTTATTCATGACTATGCATGTTTCATGTATTTGAAATAGGCTAATTGAAATGTTAAAGTGGGTTATTTTGTATATCCATAGGCTATATGACTCAATGTTTTCATGTTAGGCTTTTGTTCCAAGCGACTTTTATTGACAATAAACACTCATTGATCTCCTAAGAGTTGATCACATTATTTTTCCGTGACATAAGCTTATAGTTTAATAGTATAATAGTCAGACTAAGGATGCGTCCATTTCGTTTTCCATTTTTAAACCAGACATGGAAAAGCAGTTTCTTTTTTTTCTTTTTTTTTTTCTCACTGATTAATAGCTAGAATTAGCAGATAGGCTACAATGTCATTGTCTTAAATAATATTTAATAATATTAAAAAACAAATCTTAAGTAATATTAAAAATAATATAAATTATTTATAACTTTTTTTTTTAAGTGCCCATAAGCAGTACCTTTTCTTCTGAAATCAACAGATTGACTACGGACAGAGGCATAGAAAGTCTGTGTACTTCGGAATGAAAGATGTAATTTAAAAAAGGGTGCAGCTTGATTTTTTTGTTTAAAAGAAAAAAAAGTAGAAATGGCTGTATTTTGTTTTCCAAATATATTGTCATCAAATAATAGTATTAGATAATTGGACGACATTTCCGATAATTTTTTAATTTGTAGGCCTAATCATTATTTGTAAGTTTATTGTGTTTCATTTGACAGATCATATCTTTATCTGGAAGTAATTTTACAAAAGAACATTTGTAAAAGTAATTTTTTTTTATATAAATCTGTTCGTTTTTAGTTTTAAAAAATGCAAAACGTAGCCTAACTCATTTTTTTTTAAAAATCCAAAAATAAGTTATTTTATTTTGTGCACATGGAATTTGTGTATAGCCTAAATTTTGATATACATTTTGTTATTCAACATAGTATTTAAAAATACAACAACCATTCCATTTAATTATTTTTTTCCATGATTAAAAACGAAAAAGGAATGGACGCAAAAGGACCGTTGCATTCATTTCACCGAATGTTGTTTCTGAAATCGGATAGGCTAGTCGATACACGAGTCATTTTAAAGCTTGTTAATGATTTCAATGTATTTAAATAAGAAACAAGGCTAAAACAAATTGGGCGGTTTTTGGGCGGTTTTTGGCGAAGTTTTGGGCTGGAAAACCCTGCTGGCATCTGGCAACCCTGCCCTTGACTGTATAGTATTATAATGTTTCTCTGGCTGTTTTGTGTTTGTGAGACAAATTTGGGAAGGAACACAAAGTCAAGAGAAAATATCATCAAGTTGTTTAATCATTGACGATGATAACATCATCTCTGATCTCATGCAGAGTCTAATTAAATATTAATAATATTAATATAAATTTCCATGAGATTGTTTTCTCTTGTGGTAATTGAACAATGTATTATTTTATTTTTTGTGCACAAAATGTTTAAATCTACGACATCAGTTAGACATGCACAGACATCAAGTATCCGTGTATGAATCTCTACAATGGTGACAATATTTTTTTTTATTTTTTTTTGAAATCCAATAAACAGATCAACTCTGAACATAAAACAAGCTACAAAAACATCAGAACAAAAAAGCAAAAGTAAAAGCAAATAGTAAGAATCAAAGAAAATGTGTTACAAATCAGATGTATAATTTATTCATGCTGCAATGCATGCTGAAGTTTTGATTGGTTGTACCCAGGATGGTATACTGAACTTCTGGTGTACCCAGTTTGGTGAACTTAACAATTTAAGTACAGTGAACGTGAGCACCAAGTTAAGTGAACTTAAATATACAAGTTTTGGGAGACACCATTACTCAATTGAATTGAGGGAACGAGTTTACTCAAATCATTTGAGTTCAATCAACTTATTAGGGTTTTCAGTGTTGTTTCCGTCCCAAAAAGAAATAAGATTATTTTTCTCACCTCACTGGCAGATCATTTTGCTTGTTCTAAGCAAAAACTCACTTCATTTTGATATTTTTTCCCCAGAAAACAACAAAAAATATCTTGCGTCATTTTACTGATCTAGTAAATGCATCTCGAGTTAAGAATATTTAGATATTTGGACTGGAAACAAGAAAGAAATACTAAATAAGAAGAGCATTTTTTTGCAGTGTTCACAATCGTTCACAAATGCTTTGCCGCATACCTCGGTTGTAACGAGTGGTTATTTCAGTCAAAGTTGCTCTTCTATCAGCTTGAATCAGTCGGCCCATTCTCCTCTGACCTCGAGCATCAGCAAGGCATTTTCGCCCTCAGGACTGCTGCATACTGGATGTTTTTCCCTTTTCACACCATTCTTTGTAAACCCTAGAAATGGTTGTGTGTGAAAATCCCAGTAACTGAGCAGATTGTGAAATACTCAGACCGGCCCGTCTGGCACCAACAACCATGCCACGCTCAAAACTGCTTAAATCACCTTTCTTTCCCATTCTGACATTCAGTTTGGAGTTCAGGAGATTGTCTTGACCAGGACCACACCCCTACAGGCATTGAAGCAACTGCCCTGTGATTGGTCGATTAGATAATTGCATTAATGAGAAATTGAAGAGGTGTTCCTAATAATCCTTTAGGTGAGTGTATATTTTCAACTTATTCGGTCAATTGGCAACATGATTAGGTATAAAAAGAGCGTCTTAGAGTAGCAGTGTCCCACAGAAGTCAACACAAAATCAATTACAACACCATGGCTGCGTAGAAGAAGGATCTGGGCACTGAAATGGCCAGTCTGTAGTCCAGATCTTTCACCAGTAGAAAACATTTGGTGCATCATAAAGAGGAAGCTGCGCCAAAGAAGACCTAAGACAGTTGAGCTGCTAGAAGCCTGTATTAGACAAGAACGGACAACATTCCTATTCCTAAACTTGAGCAGCTTGTCTCCTCAGTCCCCAGACGTTTGCAGACGGTTATAAAAAGAAGAGGGGATGACACACAGTGGGAAACAAGGCCTGTCCCAACTTTTTTGAGATGTGTTGATGCCATGAAACTTAAAATCAACTTTTCGATACATTTTCTCAGTTTAAACATTTGATGTGTCATCTGTGTTGTATTCTGAATAAAATATTGAAATTAGAAACATCCACACCACTGCATTCTGTTTTTTTTTTCACAATTTGTAGAGTCCCAATTTTTTTGGAGTTGGGTTTTTTATTTGCGCTGTTTATGTGACTAGATCCATTAATATATGTGTGAGTTAAGATGAACTAATGCTGAACAGAGGTGTTGTTCATGGTAACTAGTGCATTAACCAATACAACCTTATTGTAAAGTGTTACTAAAGCGTGTCCAGATAATTTAGGAGCCACTGCCTTGCGCGTATTCTCTCGGCTGCCCGGTAGGCGTCTCTCTCTCTCTCTCTCTCTCTCTCTCTCTCTCTCTCTCTCTCTCCCTCTCTTCCTCTCTCTCCCTCTCTCTCCCTCTCTCTCTCTCCCTCTCTCCCTCTCTCCCTCTCTCTCTCACTCACACACACACACTCTCTCTCTCTCTTAGTTTAAGGGACTCTTAGTTCACACACACACACACTCTCTCTCACACTCCCCCCCCCCTCTCTCAAGGTGAATATGTATTCTTAAATTTGTAATTTAAAAAAAAAAATTATTGTGAGTTTTTTTGTAAACATACATAGTTTCAAGTGAATGTATATATTTTTTACGGTGTGTTTTTTCTTGTATGGTAATGATGTTTTTTTTTTTTTTAAAGCAAAAAAGGTCTTTATTTTAATCTTTGTGAATTAAGAGCTGTCTCTCTCTCTCTCTCTCTCTCTCTCTCTCTCTCTCTCTCTCTCTCTCTCTCTCTCTCTCCCTCTCTCTCTCCGGGCTGCAGTGCTCTCGCTGCCCGTGTGGCGGCGCTGTGCGGCCGGTCCCGCTGGAACACGTCTCGTCTGTGTGTGTGAGTGTGTGTGAGTCCCGGGGGCTGGAGCGCAGGATGGCGGCGGTCGGTGCTGCTGCTGAGGCCGAGTCGTCGGACAGTGAGCCGGAGCAGGAGCACGGGTCCCCGCAGAAACTCATTCGGAAGGTCTCCACGTCCGGCCAGATCCGGAGCAAGGTATTATGACACGTGTGAGTGTGTGTGTGTGTGCTTAGAGTGGGTCTGCAAAGAGAAAAAGTGCTACAGAGTGAGCGGCCCGTCCGAGATCCGCGACATTTCCTGCGTGTCCAGACCCTCCGGTACCGACACACACACACATACACACCGAGCGCGTGCGAATATAACGGTACCGCGCGGCGCCGTGATGAGCGGACCGTGCGCTCGCGCGTGCGTGCCAGCGTTCGAACGCTTTTGCAACATTGTAACCGTTTGTTTGGAATCTTCCGAGTTTGAAAATGAAACACTGTAACATTTCCCGTTCCATGGAAGCGCAGCGGATACATTGAAACACATTAACAGTTACTACAGTAAAGCTGAGGTGAAATATTGACATAACTGATACAAAAAATATCATAAACAGAGGAAACTATTCTAAAAGCGCCTCACGCAAATCACATTGATTTATTATGATATATAATATGCAAATATATAGTTATTTTGTGGAAAACTGTGGTTACCATGAGCCATCATATCTGTCCGTTCATTTAACAAGCTCAAACATTACACAGTTTATATCCAAAAGTCTATATATGTATATATATACATATATAAAATAGTTACACTATATAATGTATGCATGTGTGTGTGTATATATATATATATATATATTTACTCGCATATACACATATATATTTATAAATGTATACGTGTGTATACATATTTTTTTACACATGCATATATTGTTTTGGTGTTTAACGATTTGAGAGCAATAATATATGTAGGATTGGGAAAGTGTCTTTTTTGACTATTTGATGTAAGATTTGATGTCATTTTTGTAGAAATGTAGTAAATTTTTTTGTGTTTTCTAACAGATGTGGATCTTTTTTAACCGTTATTATGAGTTATCCCCAGCGTTCATGCACAGAATTATAGTAATAGTGTTGAGGTTTTGGGCTTGTTCCGTTACAGCAGCTGAATGATGAAGAATAAGACCTGCACTCGCTTCCTGAGAGACTGACTTCGGCAGAATTATCTGATTTAAGTGCATTATTGTAGCAGGTTTTATTCATGTATAACCAGCTGGTTATCAAAATCATGTTTTTTCTGATTTCTGTGCGCGTTATGTCTAATGCGTTAAGTTTATCGCGTTAAGTTTATGGGTATGGTTTGCATTATGGTTAGTTCAGTATGAAACCCATTGCATAAGTGTGAGATCTACACACTAATGGTGTGTGTGTGTGTGTGTGTGTGTGTGTGTGTGTATGTATGTGTGTGTGGTGATTGAGATCATACACGAGATATGAGAGATTATGCGCTGTTGCTTAGGACGGACCGGAGATTATTCGTGTTTGCATCATTTATATGCCATCTTCTGTTTTATTGTTTAATATCTTCAGACTAGAAAACAAACCAGTATTATTTACAGAGTCTGTAGAATATGAAACGTGGAAACCAGTCATAAATTTGACATTTAAAGGGGCGGTGAAATGCTGTTTCATGCACACTGAGCTCTTTACACTGTTAAAGACTTGGATTCCCATCCTAAACATAGACAAAGTTTCAAAAACTAATGTTGGACGTTTGATGGAGTATTTCTGTGTCAAAAATACTCCTTCCGGTTTCTCACAAGTTTCGGAGAGTTTTTTTCGAGTATGGGTCGGCTTGACGTCGATCGAGCGGAAGGTCCTTGTATGGGCCGTACGGGCTCTTCTCCCGGTAGGGTGCGCGCGCGACTAGAGCGAGAGAGGAAATGCTCGCCCATAAACACTCTCAGCGGCAGATCCAGTCGTCCGTGAACACGTCTGTCGTTATAGTCCACACCGCGCTCCACTTTGGACTAGAAACACCTGCTTCGTCATTCAAATCCGCTAACGGACTCCATTGTTGTTCTCTGTATAACGTTACACTAGTCTGACTCTGACGTGCAAAACCGTTTTGCTTGCTACTGCTAAGGTTTAGTCGCATACAATAGTCCATAAACCGAATCATGTCCTCATAAACTGCGAGTAAACACACACAAATGTTGACAGGCCACTAAATACAGTCCATACCACAGAGACGGACGTCCTGCTGCTGCTGTTTCTCCTGTTCAATTTATTTCTGCCTCCGAATGGTTCTGGATCATTATCTGTATTAGCTGAGATAGCGATGGGTTTCTCCACGCTTGAGGACGTCACCACTTTGTGCTCGTCATTCTTTAGCTCCGCCCACACGATACGCCTCCAGGCGCTCGGTTTTTTCCGGAAAGACTCGGTACAGCCCATATTTCTTTCATAAATATAATAAAACTAAAGACTTTTCGGAGATATGAAGGATGCAATACTACTCTATAGGTACTCAAGATTGACATGAGATTGACTGAAACTGAGTGTCTCACCCCCCCTTTAAAGTATAATGCAAAATCCACAGATTTTGGCAAATTATGGATGAATAAATCAACAGCAGGGCTGTACACAGCATCACAGAGTCTGGGAATATTGAAGAGCATTTAAATCTGAAGTTCTACGTGTCTCAGTTAGATCACACACACACACACACACACACACTGAAGGACATGAACGCATGAACTTCATCTCCAGAGCCGCTCTGAGAGTCACTTCACCAGCTTTTCACCGTTTCATCTGAGAAAACTATCATTAAATACACAGAAGCAAAATACATTTGTATTTATTTTGTCTATAAGATTCTGTTAATACATTTTAACAGTTTGATTTAAATAATCATAGCATTTGTAAAAAAATGCTTTATCTTATATAGATATATATATGACACTGACACTAAAACTTTGAATCGGTCGGTCTGGATAATCCCGCGGGCGATCGCAGGATTGGATGAACCCAGTGTCTCCTCAGGACAAACAAATCATCCTCGTACTAGTCGTCATTTTGTCTTGTTTTGCGTTTTTTTTCCGAAACGCAATCATTAATCGGATTCAGTGTCCAAAGGTCTCTGTGCGTGACGAGTTTTTCGGATCACGAATACGAAAAAATGCATGCGAAAATATCGGTCTCAGTGTGGAAAGGCCTTTACTGCGGGGATCATGTTCATACTGTCTGACAAGCAACATTCGCAAAAGATTTTAAAAAAATCGCACTGTTTGCAGGACCCATAAGTAAGGCTAATTTAACGCTCACCATGCCTGACCTGTCAATGATACAGCGTCTCTGGAGTGAATTCTGGGAAGTGTAAGCCGTATCTCGCCGCTGTCATGGCCTCAGTGTGTGTGTGGTGGAGGGGAAAAGGTCACGGTTCAGATCGCTCACGGCCTCTTTGAGTCTGAACAGACAGAGGTGAGATGAAAAGGCTCTCGCTGCAGGAACCGCATGTGTGTGCCCAATCAAAGGTCACATTTGACCCGCTTCAGTCGGGGGATTTCAGAGCGCTCGCCTCGGAGTCAAACCCAGCTTCGACTGAAGAGCATCGATGCGATATATGTGCAGTTTTCTCTGAGTGTGTGCTGTGACGCTCAGTCCTTCATCAGACAGATCAGCTCACACAGTGGCACGCTGGAAACACTAAACACACTGTAAAAAATTATTTTTGGTTTTGGTTGGTTTAACTTAAAAAAAGTAAGTAACCTGGTTGCCTTAATTTTGAGTTTATTGAAATAAAAAATTTGAGTTGATACAATGAAGGAAATTTCTTTTAATAAATAGAAACTCAAAATATTATTGTATTTGAACCACATAATTTTTTTTATAAATCATGAAAATAGCACAATTTGGCTGCATCATCACAAATAAAACACACACAATTACCCAATATGCTTACAAAATCTTTTAATAATATATTTTAATAAAGGTTGTCGAATCTCAAAAAATGTTCATTGTATTAACTCCAAATTTTAATTTCAATGAACTCAACATTTTAAGGCAACCAGGCAACTTTTTTCTAAATATTTTTTTACAGTGCTGATATTCACTGAAGTCATTGCCCTTAAAAGTACAACTTTGTACCTTATATACCACTAAAAGTGCATTTTTAGTGGTATATAAGTAAGGGCTAATGTCCACCCAGCCGGTTGTTATCTCAGAATAAACCCCTTCAGAGTGATCAGGACCCCGAGGCGAAGCGGAGCATCACTCTGAAGGGGTTTATTCTGCGATAACAACCGGCTGGGTGGACATTATCCCGCTTATTACACGCCTACTAGTCTCAAATAAATTAGACACTAAATATTGTCTTGAGATTAAATATTTTATTAGCTCTTACGCAAAGCTTCCGTGAAGAAAAACAGCTCCAACCTGCTTTAAGCCTTTATCTATTGCTGCTAAATGTTGAAAATGAATGCTGAAAGGGTTAGTTCACCCAAAAATGAAACCAAGCCTATGATTTACTCACCCTCAAGTCATTATAGGTGTTTATGACATTCTTCTGTCAGACAAATACAATCAGAGTTATATTTAAAAAGTCCAGGCTAACGTTAATCCCAGCAGTAGTTGGAGCTGTTTCTGAAGTCCATAAAAATGCAGCTGTCCGTCAAATAACGTGCTCCACACGACTCCGATGGGTTAATAGAGCCTTCTGATTCCAATCGATGCGTTTGTGTGAGAAAAATATCCATATTTAAAACTTTATAAAGGAAACCCGCCTTGAAGTCTTCCATTGTAACCCACGGCTGTTTAAGCCACAAGATGGCGCCAGCGTTAAGCACAGAAGTAGTGCCGGTCAAGATAACTCGTAGTACCCGGATGAGCGGTGTGTGTTATCTGGGAATAACATACCGCTGGAATCGCGATTGACCAATCAGAATCAAGTATTTCACAGAGCTGTGTAATAAGATAGTAATATACACTAGGCATGTGCCGATATCAATTTTTCATGTTGCGATTAATTGCTGAAGTTTTATCACGATATTGAAATAAGTTGCAAAAAAAGTGTTGTTGTAGAATAACAGCTTTAAGAACTATTTTTGTAATAAAAATAACTGAATGTTTAAATACAATAGTGCACCAAAAATATTTACAGCTCTGGAAAAAAAATTAAGAGACCCCTTAACATCGAGAAACAATGAGAAATCAATGTTACGTCTCTTGATTTTTTTCAGAGCTCTAAAAGTACAACTTTCAAACTAAAGTGCAAAAGAATTAGTCTATAAAGAACAACAGGTAACACATTAATATAAGGTCTCATTATTTAATGCATTAACTAAGATTGAGTTTTTTGATGTTTGATGTTTTTGTTTTTGGTAATGTTAGTTAAGAAATACTGATCATTGTTAGTTTTATCTTAGGTCCATTAAAAAAGTGATTTTGATTGTAATGTTATTAAACAGTAACTAAGAAATTAACATTACTTAGAATAATTAATTCTTTATAAGTATTTTTAATCGTCAGTTTGGTAATAATGAATTAACATGTTAACTAATGAAGTTGTATGTCTTTTGGACAAATAATCCAAAAAATTCTAATCATTAGGGCATGTTGTAGTCCAGATTAAAACATAAAAATGTTTAAGTTTGAAAATAAATAGCCTATTAAGTCTTTAAGTATTAAGTATTTGGTGCTGTGATGAACAACATTGAGATTACAAAAAACGAACGGCTGTTTTAAAAACTAGACGCTGTTTGTTTTGTTTGCTGGTTTCCGGGGTAACCGCTGCATTCTGCAGTTCATCAGCGCCCTCTGCTGTCACTGAGCGGCACTTCAGCAGCGCGTCTCCTTCACCGGTTCAGTCATGTGCTTCTCATTTACACCTGAGCGCGTGTCCCTTTGACGCAGAATACAGCGGTGTTGTGCATTTATACGGTTGATTGGCAAAGTATTATTGAGTGCATTATAAAAAATTATTAATTGTTAAGAAATTATTATTTACGATATTTTAAAGTGCCCGCGATAACAATATCGTGCATATTCATTATCGTGATAAATCGCATTATCGAAAATCGGCACATGTCTAATATATACTCACCTAAAGGATTATTAAGAACACACACTAATACTGTGTTTGACCCTCTTTCGCCTTCAGAACTGCCTTAATTCTACGTGGCATTGATTCATCAAGGTGCTGAAAGCATTCTTTAGAAATGTTGGCCCATATTGATAGGAGAGCATCTTAGAGTTGATGGAGATTTGTGGGATGCACATCCAGGGCACGAAGCTCCCGTTCCACCACATCCCAAAGATGCTCTATTGGGTTGAGATCTGGTGACTGTCGGGCCATTTTAGTTCAGTGAACTCATTGTCATGTTCAAGAAACCAATTTGTGACATGGTGCATTATCCTGCTGGAAGTAGCCATCAGAGGATAGGTACATGGTGGTCATAAAGGGATGGACATGGTCAGAAACAATGCTCAGATAGGCCGTGGCATTTAAACGATGCTCAATTGGCACTAAGGGGCCTAAAGTGTGCCAAGAAAACATCCCCCACACCATTACACCACCACCAGCATCTTAGAGTTGATGGAGATTTGTGGGATGCACATCCAGGACACGAAGCTCCCGTTCCACCACATCCCAAAGATGCTCTATTGGGTTGAGATCTGGGGACTGTGGCGGCCATTTTAGTACAGTCAACTCATTGTCATGTTCAAGAAACCAATTTGAAATGATTCGAGCTTTGTGACATGGTGCATTATCCTGCTGGAAGTAGCCATCAGAGGATGGGTACATGGTGGTCATAAAGGGATGGACATGGTCAGGTAGGTCGTGGCATTTAAACGATGCCCAATTGGCACTAAGGGGCCTAAAGTGTGCCAAGAAAACATCCCCCGCACCATTACACCACCACCACCAGCCTGCACAGTGGTAACAAGGCATGATGGATCCATGTTCTCATTCTGTTTACGCCAAATTCTGACTCTACCATCTGAATGTCTCAACAAAAATCGAGACTCATCAGTCCAGGCAACATTTTTCAGTCTTGTCCAATTTTGGTGAGCTTTTGCAAATTGTCGCCTCTTTTTCCTGTTTGTAGTGGAGATGAGTGGTACCCGGTGGGGTCTTCTGCTGTTGTAGCCCATCCGCCCTTAAGGTTGTGCGTGTTGTGGCTTCACAAATGCTTTTGCTGCATACCTCGGTTGTAACGAGTGGTTATTTCAGTCAAAGTTGCAAATATCAGTGGTATTTGTGAGCTGAACCCTTCACCTTAGTTTTAGAATTATCATGTTTAACAGCGGAATTTGTGGTGAAAAACTACATTACCCATGATGCTGTGCCAAAAAGGTCTCATTAGCTCCGCCCACTCCCATGAAGCATGGCGAATATCAAATATTTTTTCATCGTTTTTAACTAGATTATGCTGATCGTAAATGCATCATGGGATATTAGTCCTTTCCCCCACTAAAGCCGTTAAGCTCACAGTCCATACCTTTCTCGTTTTGTCCGCTTTTTTGCTTCAAATCAAAGTTTGTAATGTCATGATTCACCTCATAGCTGATGGTTCATGGTTTATAATGCTTTAACAAAGACTTTTTTGTAATCCCTATGGGAGAAATGAAATGAATGGAACAATACTGAGAAAAAGTGGTCATTCACTCTATATTCATCTACAGGGAGTGCAGAATTATTAGGCAAGTTGCATTTTTGAGGATTAATTTTATTATTGAACAACAACCATGTTCTCAATGAACACAAACTCATTAATATCAAAGCTGAATATTTTTGGAAGTTTTAGTTTGAGCTATTTTAGGGGGATATCTGTGTGTGCAGGTGACTATTACTGTGCATAATTATTAGGCAACTTAACAAAAAACAAATTTATACCCATTTAAATTATTTATTTTTACCAGTGAAACCAATATAACATCTCAACATTCACAAATATACATTTCTGACATTCAAAAACCAAACAAAAACTAATCAGTGACCAATATAGCCACCTTTCTTTGCAAGGACACTCAAAAGCCTGCCATCCATGGATTCTGTCAGTGTTTTGATCTGTTCACCATCAACATTGTGTGCAGCAGCAACCACAGCCTCCCAGACACTGTTCAGAGAGGTGGACTGTGTTCCCTCCTTGTAAATCGCACATTTGATGATGGACCACAGGTTCTCAATGGGGTTCAGATCAGGTGAACAAGGAGGCCATATCATTAGATTTTCTTCTTTTATACCCTTTCTTGCCAGCCACGCTGTGGAGTACTTGGACGCGTGTGATGGAGCATTGTCCTGCATGAAGATCATGTTTTTCTTGAAGGATGCAGACTTCTTCCTGTACCACTGCTTGAAGAAGTTGTCTTCCAGAAACTGGCAGTAGGACTGGGAGTTGAGCTTGACTCCATCCTCTACCCGAAAAGGCCCCACAAGCTCATCTTTGAAGATACCAGCCCAAACCAGTACTCCACCTCCACCTTGCTGGCGTCTGAGTCGGACTGGAGCTCTCTGCCCTTTACCAATCCAGCCACGGGCCCATCCATCTGGCCCATCAAGACTCACTCTCATTTCATCAGTCCATAAAACCTTAGAAAAATCAGTCTTGAGATATTTCTTGGCCCAGTCTTGACGTTTCAGCTTGTGTGTCTTGTTCAGTGGTGGTCGACTTTCTGCCTTTCTTACCTTGGCCATGTCTCTGAGTATTGCACACCTTGTGCTTTTGGGCACTCCAGTGATGTTGCAGCTCTGAAATATGGCCAAACTGGTGGCAAGTGGCATCTTGGCAGCTGCACGCTTGACTTTTCTCAGTTCACGGGCAGTTATTTTGCGCCTTGGTTTTTCCACACGCTTCTTGCGACCCTGTTGACTATTTTGAATGAAACGCTTGATTGTTCGATGATCACGCTTCAGAAGCTTGGCTATTTTAAGACTGCTGCATCCCTCTGCAATATATCTCACTATTTTTGACTTTTCTGAGCCTGTCAAGTCCTTCTTTTGACCCATTTTGCCAAAGGAAAGGAAGTTGCCTAATAATTATGCACACCTGATATAGGGTGTTGATGTCATTAGACCACACCCCTTCTCATTACAGAGATGCACATCACCTAATATGCTTAATTGGTAGTAGGCTTTCCAGCCTATACAGCTTGGAGTAAGACAACATGCATAACGAGGATGATGTGGTCAAAATACTCATTTGCCTAATTATTCTGCACTCCCTGTATATTTCCGATTATGCATTTGGCAGATGCTTTGTATAACGATCACAAGCCTGACATGTTCGTTATATCTGCTTAACTCAATACATGAAGCTGACTAACCACATATTGACTTGTATTATGATATCTTTAAAGCTGTATTAATGCCATAAGACACACTCACCTCTGACTGATAACAGAACACTTCATGATTGTCACGTTGAAACATGCATTTTCTGAGAGACAATATGCATTGTAAAAAGTGCAATACACATAAACTTGCATTTGAATAAAAGCATCTGCTAAATTAAAACATTAGTAGCCTAATATAAGTCCAAAAATGACTGATATGCATTCTGTAATATTCCTGTGCATTCATGCAACATCACTGTTTGTTCCTGCAGTATTACATTAATATTGTAATAATATTATTCATATTTATTCAATATTAGAACAGCTTGTCCTGCATGTGGCACTTATAGTGCATATTCCTGCATATTATATACACCAATCAGGCATAACATTATGACCGGTGAATAACACCGATGATCTCTTCATCACGGCTCCTGTTAGTGGGTGGGATATATTAGGCAGCAAGTGAACATTTTGTCCTCAACGTTGATGTGTTAGAAGCAGGAGAAATGGGCAAGCGTAAGGATTTGAGCGAGTTTGACAAGGGCCAGATTGTGACGGCTAGACGACTGGGTCAGAGCATCTCCAGAACTGCAGATCTTGTGGGCTGTTCCCGGTCTGCAGTGGTCAGTATCTATCAAAAGTGCTCCAAGAGGAACAGCGGAGAACCGGCCACAGGGTCATGGGCGGCCAAGGCTCAGTGATGCACGTGGGGAGCGAAGGCTGGGCCGTGTGGCGTTGACTCAGCCTCCAAATTCCCCAGATCTCACTCCAGTCGAGCATTTGTGGCATGGGCGTCGGAACCATTGTGTGTGATTTTTAAGACCAATGATATTGGACCCACTCACTTTTATCGTCTCTAATTCAGCACATGTCTGTTTACCTTGACTACCCCTTAACCGGGAAACTTAATAAGATACTTATTATTAAACACATATTCAATGCTTTATTTCCCCTTTTATATTATTATATCTTTTTTTATTGAAAATAAATGGCTTTCCGATCTGATATGTGATGGGGAAAGGGAGTAGAGCGAGTGTGGCAAAAGGCGGGATCGAACCTCTGATCGATTTGCATCAAAACTTGATGCCATGCGTCTTACCACTACACTATAGTCACAATAAATAACTCAGTGATTTCTGTAATTTTGTCTGGCCCAATCAATCGTTTAGTAAACGGCACTTTTTCTGTCTGGACACGGAGCATAAAAAACATGCAACTTGTTCATTATCATTATCTGTGAAACTGTTGATTTCTATGGCAGTTAAATGAATATAGTCGTTTTATTAGACTATTGGTGTTGACTGGTTTGAGGTCTTTTTTGGTATAGGAAAGGGATATGGCCTCAAACGCACCATAATGCAGGAAATCACATCTATGAAATTATTATTTTTTTGGGGGGAGAACCCCCAGATCCCTCGCAAAACAATTTGCCCACCTATAATATTTTGCCTTAGCCGCTCCTGAGTCCTGACCCACCCACTTTTTATTTGCTTCCGACGCCCATAATCTGTGGGATGTGCTGAACAAACAAGTCCGATCCATGGAGGCCCCACCTCGCAACTTTCAAGACTTAAAGGATCTGCTGCTAACATCTTGGGTGCCAGATACCACAGCACACCTCTAGGGGTCTAGTGGAATCCATGCCTCAACGGGTCAGGGCGGTTTTGGCAGCAAAAGACCAACATAATATTAGGTCATAATGTTATGCCTGATCATTGTATATTCCTGTATGTTTGTTTTGCTTCACTGTAAAAAAAAATTGTTGGTTTTGGTTGGTTTAACTTAAAAAAGTAAGTAACCTGGTTGCCTTAAAATTTTCAGTTTATTGAAATTAAAAATTTGAGTTGATACAATGAAGGAAATTTGTTTAATAAATAGAAACTCAGAATATTATTGTATCTGAACCACATAATAAATGTGATAAATCATGAAAATAGCACAATTTGGCTGCGTCATCACAAATAAAACACACAATTACCCAATATGCTTACAAAATCTTTTAATAATATATTTTAATAAAGGTTGTCGAATCTCAAAAAATGTTCATTGTATTAACTCAAAATTTAATTTCGATGAACTCCAGGTAACCAGGTCACTTTTTTTCCAAATTATTTTTTTACAGTGTGAAGTATGACTTACATTTCTCTCTCATTCACTCTAAATATCTCGTCTCTTGACATGTTTCGACATCCCACATTTATGTTGTAAAAAAACTCACTCAAATGCATTTAGCTGTAAAGTGTAATTTCACTGCAATAAAGCCACCAGTAAACGAGTCGACACTGCAGGCAAACGTGGCCCAAATCTGATTTTTTTGTAGTCAAGTGAGCAGGTCAGACTTCTTCAGAGGTCGTGTGAACACTCAAATCTAGCCCAGGTTTAATTCAGTTAGAATGACGACCCCCTTTGGCGGATTATTATGCACACGTGTTCTTTACAGTAAGCAGTGGTTCGCTGTGATGCGTTAATAAAACAATCAAAGCTTCATCTGTGAGTTATATCAGGAAGACTCGCCCACACACACACTGCATGTGTTTATTGACATCACAAGATAAAGACGCTTCATCAGAATCAATGTAGAACCTTTAGCATCCATGATCTTTCCATTCCAAAGAAGCTTCTTTAGATTTTAAAACAAAGAAGCTTCTTTTTGGAATGTTCATGACTGATGGTTCTTCTGTGACATCACTGAAAAAAACACCTTTTGGAACCGTTGTTTAAAAAAGAAAAGAAAGAAGAGCTTTATGAGTAGTTTATAAAAACTTACTTTGACTAAAAGTAAAACTAAAAGTGGCTTCCTTAAACTTTAAGTACAGTCAACGTGGATGTTTGAGTCATTTCAACTTAAATTACATTCAACTGACTTTAAAAAATGTATAACTTGTAAAAAGAAAGTTGAAAATTGCTTAACTTATTTTGACGAGTTATATGAGTGAAGGAATAATGTATATCCAGCCGGTTATATTTATATGTTATAATAATATTTTTTTACAGAGCAGTCATTTATATATGCCATTATAATTATTGTGAATATTTTAAATGAGATTTAATTTTTTATATTTTCTGTTTTCTTTTTAATTTCATTTAAAGTTTTAGTATTATTACACACACACACACACACACACACACACACACACACACACACACACACACACACACACACACACACACACACACACACACACACACACACTTTAATTATGTACACACGCATATATTATATAAAGTATTATGTGAAATGCAATTAATCCTTTAATATATTTTATGTATTTTTATGTTTAATAATACATTTTTACAAAAATATATTATTAAATACTAAAGTTTTAGTATTTTTGCTAGCTTTCAAAATTTTTATTTTTGTTTTAGATCAAATGAAACTAATTGAAAAATGTCTAGCTGAAATATTTAATTTTTAATTTTTATTTTATTTCAATAATGCAAATGCTTTATCCTGCATTTAAATTTACAGTACATGTACTTAAATATGAATTCGATTTTATTTTTTTAAATTTTCAGTTTTAATTTTAATTTCAGTTTAGTTCAGTTAGGTTTTTTGTGTGCGTTTTTGTCTTTTTAAGCTTTTTAAAATGCCATTTTAGTAGTTCAACTGAAACAGAAATAGCTAAAATATTTATTTTTGAAAAATAAATCAACAACAGCAAAAGGTTCTTTTTGGAATGTTCACTGGAAGGTTATTTGGTTGTTTTTATGACATCACTGCAGAAATTCCTTTTGGAACCTTTTATAGAGTTTATTTAACAGCTATCGGAACTTTGGTCATATTTTGAATTGTCTTTAATTTTACGTTTTCTGTGTTCATATTCATTTCAGTTAAAGGTTTAGTATTTTTGTGTGCGTTGTTGTAATTTTTATTAGCTTTTTTAGATGCCTATTATTTTTATCTTTTAACTTATTTTAAAAATTGTTTTTATTTTATGTTTTTATTAAAATGTTTTTTATTTTGAAACTAAGTGAGGAATGCTGCATGAACTAGCTGAAATATTTATAATTATTTTAATTAATGATTGCACTTAATTTTACAGTACATGCACTTAAATTTGAATTAAGTTTAATTATGCATATTTTCTGTTTTCATTTTAATTTCAGTTGAAGTATTATTATCTCTTTTCTATAATAAGCTCCCGTGCCTGAAGTGTGTATTAAAGTGTGTAGTAAGCCTGATGTTAGCGCGCGTCCGTGAAAAGCCACCGTTGACGCGCGTCAGATGTAAAGTTAGCGTGCGGTTAGGAAATGACTCTATTATCTGCATCAGGTTTGCTCAGAGCTATTTTGGTAACGCTTCTCAAAGACTGAGCGCTCAACAAACGGGTCAAGCTTCCTGTGGGTTGATGTGCAGTGTGTGTGTGTGTGTGTGTGTGTGTGTGTGTGTGTGTGTGTGTGTGTTTCAGTGTGTGTAAGCTGAAGAGACGGAGAAAAGGGCATTTACTGTCAGCGGAAACCAGCACGAGTGTGTGTGTGTGCGTGTGTGTGTGTGTGTGTGTGCGCTTATATGTGTGTGTGTCGTGTGAGCCTCATGTCAGTCAGGCGTCCTGCTCTGACCTGCCTCTCATGGATTGCACTAGGGGCCAGGTGAGTGTGTTACGCTCTCCATCCCTCCGTCTGTCTCTCTGTGTGTGTGTGTGTGTGGGGGGGGGGGGGGGGCATGTTTTTGTGACATATGAGGACACAAATGTGTGTAATGCCATGGGTATGACACAGGTATTACAGGAGAGGGTGAAATATGAGGACATTACCCATGTCCCCACTTTTCAAAAGGCTTATAAATCATACAGGAGGAGTTTTTAAAATAAAAATAAAATGCAGGATGTTTCTTGTGATGGTTAGGTTTAGGGGCAGTGTGTGTGTGTGTGTGCGTATATGTGTGTGTGGTGTGTGAGCCTCACGTCAGTCAGACGCGTTCTGCTCTTACCTGTCTCTCATGGATTGCACTAGGGGCCAGGTGAGTGTGTTACGCTCTCCTTCCGTCCGTCCGTCCGTGTGTGTGTGTGTGTGTGTGTGTGTGTGTGTGTGTGTGTGTGCGTATATGTGCGTGTGGTGTGTGAGCCTCACGTCAGTCAGACGCGTTCTGCTCTTACCTGTCTCTCATGGATTGCACTAGGGGCCAGGTGAGTGTGTTACGCTCTCCTTCCGTCCGTCCGTGTGTGTGTGTGTGTGTGTGTGTGTGTGTGTTTACAGTGCTGCTGTTTTATGATGCTAAATGACTTCTGGTCGCTCCTGCCTGTCTGTGGTGTGTGTGTCCTGATGCTCGGTGGGATTCGTCAGGTGTTTGGATGGAGTGTTGTCTGTGGCTTGGATTTCTTTGCCGCCAATTTTATGCACCAAGAATGTGTGTGTGTTATTTTGTGTTGTAAGTTAAGCTTAAATGTGAAAGAGTGGGCTTATTATGAAGTCAGTTTGAGCCTTGCCTTTGTGTTTTTAACGAGTCAGCGTTTAATGTTTAATGTGTGTAATGCAGAAGACGTCGTTGTGCAAATGTGGATTATTTGACTGAGATGAATGTGTTCAGGAGAAAATATGTGAAGTCAATCAAGAGCCATTTTGAAAATAGAATTGATTTAAAGAAATGGTTGCTTTATTGAAAGGAAAAGATTAGCCTTTATGTGACTTCTTTCACTGTGATTTCTTTGGAAAATCCTGCTTTAAATTATTTTAGGCAATGTTTTGATTTGGAAAGCTTTTTTTGGTGGAAAAAAAAGTCTAATCAAATATAAAATAGGAATATTTTATATAAATGTTACTATTATTATATATTTAGTTATTAATAATATTGTTAAATTACTGTATATAATTGAATTGTATTACTCTTGAGTTTGCCTTTGAACGGTCAGGACGTGATTTGAGGAAACATTGAATCAATCATCGTAAATATGTGCAATATTAATATCTTACAAATAAAGAAATCTGATGTCAGAGTGAATGTGTTGCTCTCTGCTGCTCCCTGCAGGGCTGACATGGAACTGCATGCAGCACTTTGTGTGTGTATGTGTGTTTGAACATCTATGTGTGTGCATGTCTTTGTGTGTGTGTGTGTGTGTGTGTGTGTGTGTGTGTGTGTGTGTGTGTGTGTGTGTGTACGTGTGTGTACGTGTGTGTGTGTGTGTGTGTGTGTGTGTGTGTGTGTGTGTGTACGTGTGTGTGTACGTGTGTGTGTGTGTGTGTGTGTGTGTGTGTGTGTGTGTACATGTGTATGAATATCTGTGTGTGTGTGTGTGGGCATGTTTTTGTGACATATGAGTACACAATGCACAAATGTGTATAATGCCATGGGTATGACACAGGTATTACAGGAGAGGGTGAAATATGAGGACATTACCCATGTCCCCACTTTTCAAAAGGCTTATAAATCACACAGGAGGAGTTTATTTAGAAAGTAAAAATGCAGAATGTTTCCTGTGATGGGTAGGTTTAGGGGCTGTGTGTGTGTGTGTGTGTGTGTGTGTGTGTGTGTGTGTGTGTGTGTGTGTGTGTGTGTGTGTGTGTTGTCTGAGGTTGCAGTGTCTGTAGTTTGTGTGGTTTGTCGGTATAAAAATATCTTTCCATTAAAGGTTTGTGGGTTGTAACGTTGTGTAAAGAGGAGCTCGAAGAGGATGATGATGCCATTTATTACGTAAATGAATGACTGGAAAGAAAGGCATTTTCAAATTCTCTCACTCACTTTCTCTCTCTCTCTCTCTCTCTCTCTCTCTCTCTCTCTCTCTCTCTAGACGATTTTAAAAGAGGGAAAGTTAATGAAACAGACGAATTTTCAGCGCTGGAAGAGACGTTATTTTAAACTGCGGGGAAGGACACTGTACTACGCTCAGACAGCCAAGGTCTGTTTAAACACAAACACACCACACACGTTATCTAGCTGTGTATTTCTATTATAATTAGTTTAATAAATATATTTTTATTTAATTTAATATAAATTTGTGATTTATTTGTTTTCAGTCAATTATTTTTGATGAAGTGGACCTGACAGACGCCAGCGTAGCAGAATCCAGCACGAAGAACGTTAACAACAGCTTCACTGTGAGTTACACACACAGACACACACACACATTCACACACACTCACACACACACACACACACACACACACACACACACACACAGACAGACACACACACACACACACACAGACACACGCACAATCTCTCTCACTCACTCACTCACTCACTCACACACTCACACTCACTCACACACTCAAACACTCACTCACACTCACTCACAAACTCACACACACTCACTCACTCACACACTTACTCACTCACTCACTCACTCACTCACTCACTCACACATTCACACATTCACACACACACTCTCTCAAACTCACTCACTCACTCACTCACTCACACATTCACACACACACTCTCTCAAACTCACTCACTCACTCACTCACTCACACACACACTCACTCACTCACTCACTCACTCACTCACTCACTCACTCACACACACACTCACTCACTCACTCACTCACTCACACACTCACACACTCACACACACACTCTCAAACTCACTCACTCACTCACTCACTCACTCACTCACTCACTCACTCACTCACTCACTCACACACACACACTCACTCATACACTCACACACACACTCTCAAACTCACTCACTCACACACTGACACACTCACTCACTCACTCACTCACTCACTCACTCACTCACTCACACAAACACTCTCTCAAACTCACTCACTCACTCACTCACACTCACTCACTCACACACTCACACACTCACTCACACACACACACTCACTCACTCACTCACTCACTCACACACACACTCACTCACTCACTCACTCACTCACACACTCACTCACTCACTCACTCACTCACTCACTCACTCACTCACTCACTCACACACACACACACACACACATTGGTATACATTAGTTTTACAAAATTTATTTTTATTCAACAGTTGTTTACTGAAAAAATTGTGTCTGTCCTTAAATTAATTCAATGATAACTAAAAGTTCCTTAAGATAATGCTGTAAATATAGGGAGTCTTTTCTTAGGCTACACACTGTAATATTAAAGGTTAACAACAGAGCCCAACTATTAGACTCAATTCAGTTATTTATTGTTAGATATAATAATCAACACTCATAAGCTTCACATAAGGCAGTTTTTGCATTAACTTCTAAATATAATTATAATGTTCTTTTTTCTCCAATTTGTTGTTGAAATATAATCATTTATACACGGTTGTCAAATCATGACAGGTTTATTTAAACATACATTAAATAAGACATCACTAACAGTTTAAGAAGAATAGTGAATATATAGGGTCATATAATGAACATATAGGCTGATATAGTGAATATATAGGGTCATAATGAACATATAGGCTGATATAGTGAATATATAGGGTCATAATGAACATATAGGCTGATATAGTGAATATATAGGGTCATAATGAACATATAGGCTGATATAGTGAATATATAGGGTCATATAATGAACATATAGGCTGATATAGTGAATATATAGGGTCATATAATGAACATATAGGCTGATATAGTGAATATATAGGGTCATATAATGAACATAGGCTTATATAGTGAATATATAGGGTCATATAATGAACATATAGGCTGATATAGTGAATATATAGGGTCATATAATGAACATATAGGCTGATATAGTGAATATATAGGGTCATATAATGAACATATAGGCTGATATAGTGAATATATAGGGTCATATAATGAACATAGGCTGATATAGTGAATATATAGGGTCATATAATGAACATATAGGCTGATATAGTGAATATATAGGGTCAGATAATGAACATATAGGCTGATATAGTGAATATATAGGGTCATATAATGAACATATAGGCTGATATAGTGAATATATAGGGTCATATAATGAACATATAGGCTCACTCACACACTCACTCACTCACTCACTCACTCACACACTCACACACACACTCTCTCAAACTCACACACTCACTCACACACTCACTCACTCACTCACACACACACACACTCACTCACTCACTCACTAATATCACTCACTCACTCACTCACTCACTCACTATATATTCACTAATGAACATATAGGCTGATATAGTGAATATAGAGAGTCATATAATGAACATATAGGCTGATATAGTGAATATATAGGGTCATATAATGAACATATAGGCTGATATAGTGAATATATAGGGTCATATAATGAACATATAGGCTGATATAGTGAATATAGAGAGTCATATAATGAACATATAGGCTGATATAGTGAATATATAGGGTCATATAATGAACATATAGGCTAATATAGTGAATATAGAGAGTCATATAATGAACATATAGGCTGATATAGTGAATATATAGGGTCATATAATGAACATATAGGCTAATATAGTGAATATATAGGGTCATATAATGAACATATAGGCTCACTCACACACTCACACACTCACTCACTCACTCACTCACTCACTCACTCACTCACTCACTCACTCACTCACTCACTCACTCACTCACACACACACACACACACACACACACACTCAATTCAATTCAATTCAATTCAATTTGGCTTTATTGGCATGACATACATGGGTACATATTGCCAAAGCATTTCACAAAGCAAAACAGAAACATACATCAAACATATTCACATTTATATTTATATATACACATAATAAGCAATACATATTTTATTAATCAGGATGTGTTCACTCAGTACATCTCAATTTGTGGCATTTATAGATATGCTGTGCTATATAAGTGGAAGCAGGTCCTTCACCGAGTAAGACCTTCAGTTTTTCGTGATGGTGTAGTGACTGGAAGTCAGGGATAATGCGTTGTATTTGCCCATACAGTGAGTCTCTTAGGGCGGTGTATTTATCTCTCACTCACTCACACACTCACTCACTCACACACTCACACACTCACTCACACACTCACTCACTCACTCACTCACTCACTCACTCACTCACTCACTCACTAATATCACTCACTAATATCACTCACTCACTCACTCACTCACTCACTCACTCACTCACTAATATCACTCACTCACTCACTCACTCACTAATATCACTCACACACACACTCACTCACTCACTCACTCATTTACACACTCACTCACTCACTCACTCACTCACTCACACACACACTCACTCACTCACTCACTCACTCACTCACTCACTCACTCACTCACTCACTCACTCACTCACTAATATCACTCACTCACTCACTCACCCACTCACTATATATTCACTAATGAACATATAGGCTGATATAATGAAAATAGAGGGTAATATAATGAACATATAGGCTAATATATTGATATATAGGGTCATATAATGAACATATAGGCTGATATAGTGAATGTATAGGGTCATATAATGAACATATAGGCTGATATAATGAAAATAGAGGGTAATATAATGAACATATAGGCTAATATATTGATATATAGGGTCATATAATGAACATATAGGCTGATATAGTGAATATATAGGGTCATATAATGAACATATAGGCTGATATAGTGAATATATAGGGTCATATAATGAACATATAGGCTGATATAGTGAATATATAGGGTCATATAATGAACATATAGGCTGATATAGTGAATATATAGGGTCATATAATGAACATATAGGCTGATATAGTGAATATATAGGGTCATATAATGAACATATAGGCTGATCGAGTGAATATATAGGGTCATATAATTAACATATAGGCTGATATAGTGAATATATAGGGTCATATAATGAACATATAGGCTGATATAATGAAAATAGAGGGTAATATAATGAACATATAGGCTAATATAGTGAATATATAGGGTCATATAATGAACATATAGGCTGACACAGTGAATATATAGGGTCATATAATGAACATATAGGCTGATATAGTGAATATATAGGGTCATATAATGAACATATAGGCTGATATAGTGAATATATAGGGTCATATAATGAACATATAGGCTGATATAGTGAATATATAGGGTCATATAATGAACATATAGGCTGATATAATGAAAATAGAGGGTAATATAATGAACATACAGGCTAATATATTGATATATAGGGTCATATAATGAACATATAGGCTAATATAGTGCATATATTTAGTGAAAGATTTTGTTTCTCTAGTGAACTCACAGCTGCGGGACATTGCTCTCAAGCTGTTTTGTCTTTCCGCGGTTGAAACACAGATTGAGCGATTTCTAACTACATTTCAGGAAGTGATTGTGTTTAGTTTGATAAATGCTCTGACTGATCCACAAGTGTTTATATAAGAAAATAAGAACCGCTTGTTGTGGGGGTTGCCACGGCGTTGCTAGGGTGTTGCAAGGTGACTTTTTACTAACTTAAATAAAAAGAGTCCACTCTCAAGGCTCTATGATATGAGTTTCTAGATATGACTCAAAGTTTCTCTTGTTGTTAAGCACATGTCAGATGACTCCGCTTCACTTCTGGAGGCAGTTTAGCGCTGAGACTGGTTGAGTAAACACACACTCATTCCTCATGTTCTCTCTGATGTTCTCCGCGAGGAAATGAAGCTTCTGAGAAAAACGCAGAATGTGTTTATTCTGGATGTGATAAACAGAACGGCCTGAAATAGTCTGGAGCACATGTGCGTCTTCCAGTGTATTTATAGCTGACATTTGGTCTGATTTAATTTTAATTGCAGGGAGGAGCTCGCGCTTTTTCCAGGCTGTGTGTGTTCCCTGTGTCTTTTCATATGCATTTCTCCGGCTGCTTTTGTGGGAGGGTCTCTGAGTCATCGGGAGAGAGAG
>NC_090179.1:43963808-43991308 GCF_024679245.1 Pseudorasbora parva
TCTCTCTCTCTCTCTCTCTCTCTCTCTCTCTCTCTCTCTGTAGGTTATCACTCCGTGTCGTCGGCTGGTTTTGTGTGCGGAAAACAGGAAAGAAATGGAGGAGTGGATCGCAGCGCTGAAGAGTGTTCAGAACAGAGAGCACTTTGAGGTGAGCTTCTCCATCTGCTCTGCTTTATTATTTCAAATATATTAGACCACAGTCGCCTTTTCGCAATGTTTTTAGTGACGGAGTTATCTGAGGTGACACCACACTGTCAGAAAAGAAGGTACAGTTCTGTCACTGGGGCGGTACCCTAAGGTACAAAAGTGAAAAGGTACATCTTTGTACCTTACTCACCCCTAAATGGTACATATCAGTACTTTAAGAGTGCAAATTAGTACCTTAAAGGTACATTATAGTACATTATACATTATAAAATTATAACTTTGTACCATTTTTACCACAAAAAGGTTCATAGTAGTACCTTAAGGTACGCAATTACATATTGTTTTATGTAAATATATATAGTAAAGTGATTTATTCCTGTGATCAAAGCTGAATTTATCATCATTACTCCAGTCTTCATGATCCTTCACTAATCATTCTCATATGAGGATATGATGATCAACACACATTTATGATTATTATCAGTGTTCATATTTCTGTGGAAACTCTTTGGATTCTTTTATGAATATAAAGTTCAAAAGAACAGCATTTATTTGAAATGATAAAAGCCCTGTTTGATCAGTTTATTTCTTGTTTCTCTGCTCTAGTCCACTCAGTTGAGTATGGATCATTTCTCGGGGATGCACAACTGGTACGCCTGTTCTCACGCTCGCCCCACGTACTGTAACGTCTGCAGAGAGGCGCTGTCTGGGGTCACGTCTCACGGGCTGTCCTGCGAAGGTCTGTGCATTCTGATTTGATCATTACACTGCAAAAAATGCTCTTCTTATTTAGTATTTTTGTCTTGTTTACAGTCCAAACATCAAAAAATTCTTAAATCAAGAAGCAATTACTATAAAAGTAAAATCACATAAGATATTTTTTCTTGTTTTCTAGGGGAAAAAACAATCTAAAGTAAGTGAGTTTTTGCTCAAACCTACTGAGAAAAATAATCTTATTTCTGTTTGGGACGGAAACAAGAAGAAAGATTTCAGTCAGAAACAAGATTATTTTTCTCACCCCATTGGCAGATCATTTTGCCTGTTTTAAGCAAAAACTCACTTCATTTAGATTTTATTTTCAACAAAACAAGAACAAATATCTTATGTCGTTCTACTTATCGAGTGAATGCATCTTGATTTAAGAATCGTTAGATATTTAGACTACAAACAAGACAAAATGAATAAGTAAGAAGAGCATTTTTGGCAGTGTAGAGGTTTCTGTGTAGATTGAATGTAGAGAATGTGTAGCTGATTTATGTGTTAATGAATTAGTTCACCCAAAAATTACAATTCTGTCATCATTTGCACACCCTCATGTCGTTCCGAGCCCGTAAGACCTTCGTTCATCTTTGAAACACAAATGAAGATGTTTTAATTAATGAGATCTTATGATTTGAGCAGTTTAGTCCAAATTTTCTGAATTGACACAATCGTTTTATATGATAAATCATCTTATATGAATATTAAAGCTTTAATACGACAATTCACCATGACGTCACAACAGTAATAAACGTTCTTCCGGGTGGCAAAAGCCGAAGCGTTCCTATGGCAACGCTAGTATTCAGACATAGTTAACATGATTATTGAGGGACCGATTAATTAATTCAGGAGATAGCAATACATGAAATGCCTAACCTTGCTCCAGTAGCTGTAGTGCTAGTCTAATACCACAATTTTTAAATGAGCTTCAGCTTACCATTGAGTAGTTATTTTAGTGACTTTTGCTGTTTGAATTACAATATGTTAGGCTATCGTAGATAGTCTATTTCCCTGTTCTCTGCTTTTCAACAAATCCTTTGCACACATTTTTTCTTTATTTTTTGTATCTGAAGCTATAGCAGCAACATTGAAAGTTCCGGTGTCTGTGTTTAACACGAAACCTTGTGTGATTGCGGCCGGCTCGCGGTGCAGTCATGCTGTTTCCCAGCTGATTTGATGCAATGATCCACTTTAATGACTCGTGGCATCTGCAATATCTCACAAACTCCCGATGTTAAAATATGTTATATTTATAATTTTATATGGAACTAATCACTACACCTGTTAGCAGTCATGTAAACATCCATTATTGATATAAAATAGCCGAAATCACATGAACAATCACACAAAAACCTTATTCCATAGTTATCGTGTGTTTATTAACTTCTTAGTTCACGCGTAGAAATTTAGAATAGGCCCGTTCGAGCCAGAATGAGGAAATGTCCGAGACAGTAGAAGAGAGGTCTGCGCATGTTTTAACTCTTTTATATCGAATAATTCCGTGAGAAATGAATAGAAATGGTATTCTGTATGACGAAATATTTTGCAAACGTGATATGTCAATATTTCTCCAAATATGAGGACTTTTAAACTAAGAGCTAAACTGAAAGCTGTTCTTTGCGATCTCTGTGAACACAAATGAGCCAGTGAAGACGAGAGAATAAAGTGCGTCTGATAATCTATTCAAAATATCGTTCATAACGGATCGATAATAATGCACTCCTGACATAAATTAAGAATTGAATGTCACTGCAACCCAGTTTTATCATAAACAGTGTTCAAATATCAAAGCTGGAGTCTTTAATCTTTCCATTAAAGACTCCAGTTTGTCCAGATAATGTGTGATGAGCAGTGAATGTTGAACAATAGTAATCTGAGGCCGTATGATCTTTGAATAGTAAGGGGTTAAAAGAGATCTAAAGTTTACTAATATTAGTCTCGAAATTCCCCAGCTGAAGATAATTATGCTCTGCTATGATTTTGTCGATGGACCGTTTTGAGAATACTTCTCTGTAGCGCCACTTTTGACGACGTCCACTCGCTTTAGCCTCCTCACCCACAGGTTTTGCTGCATATATTTACTTCTTTCTGAATGAAATCGATAAAATCCTACACCTTTTCCTGTATATCTGATGGCGCAACCCCAAACACAACACGTTTTCGTCATAGTTTCAACTTTAATCAACAGCAATGTTCTTAACTATGTTACTATTTACAGTAGCCGGCTGATCTCTTCAGTTTGTCAGTAGAAGCCGCTCGCGTTCTGCCACCCGGAAGCATCTTGAGGCGATTGTTTACAAACATTCTGAAATGGTCTATTTAAGCTTTCATTCACATCTCACATCAGCATGACATGCAAGTACCAATGAGGTTCATTCTCATGTTACGCAGCACCTTTGAGCTTCTGTTTATGTTCACTGATCAATGTTTATGTGTGAATAAAAGCCTAATTTAAATCTGTGCAGGGCTCGACATTAAGCCTGTTCACGTGCAAGTAAATCTGTCTTCTTTTTTTGGTGTGTGTTGTAAATATAATTTATTCTGAAGCAATATTCTCACCAGTGTTCAATCAGCTTTGACATATTTTAAATCTGCATATGTGTGATATTTTTACCTTTTATAAAGATACAATTTTTTTTTTACTATAGACTATGCTTTCGTTTTAGATTCTTAAATTTGATCAATAAATTAAACTAGAATAAGACACTATAGGGCTGTTACCAATCATATTAAATAATTTACATTAATATTTTACCACTGCATTAAATAATGTTATGAGATTATTTTAAATATTTTTGGAATTTATAAATAAGAAAAGTTGGAAAGAATGTTTAAACATGAAGCTAAACTGCCAGAAGGTGGCGGCAAGTGACCGTCTTAAAGAGTGAGTCAGTGAGTCGATCAAACGGCTGAATCATTCAAGAATGAGGCAGTCGTTTATAAATGATTGAATCTTTGATTCAACTGATTCAAAACACTGAATCATTCAGTAACACACATGAGTGTCGGAAGCAAATAAAAAGTAGGTGGGTTCTCTCTCTCAGAATATTTACTGGAGTAACGTTAGATTAGCCTGGCTCTGCCCTCCTACGTACTTCCACTCAATTTTCATTTTCCTTCAGTACTACGTCTGGGACTGCTGTGTAGTCTTAGGTTTTCTCCGAACAAATTTTTACCGGTCCAATCAGCGAACAGAGGGAGTGGCTGAGAACGATGATGTGATGTTTTCGCTTCGTTAGTGATGAAGGAGTTGGCTGAAGCTATTCGGACGGTAACTGTTTCTCGTGGGGTGGGAAGGTATTGCCATCATTTAAGTTACAGGGACTGGTCCGTTATTTTATTGCCGTCCGTCTCTCACCACCCGCAGAAAAATCCCCGGCCGAGTTACCGACTGCTTTTGACAAACACAAGGTCGTGTTGATGTAACAGCTGTCCGAATCCACATCTCTTGAGTTTTCAACAATAAATCACTTCAAAATTCACTGTTTGTAATCATTTGTGACCACTGCAGAACACCATACGGTTGCTTTGCTGTTATTAGGATGCATTTATAGACTTGTATTTCCTTAAAATGCTGGCAAGTATTTAGAAGAGCAATATATTTCATCACCGCTCAAACTAATTAAAATAAAAGCACTTAAACATTTGAATTGGTCGGTTATTTAGCAGCATTTATTATCATACCAAGCATATGACATTTTATTTACAGCATACAATGATGTTACGGACCACGTGAGCGCCGCGATCCCGATCACAAAGCTCTCCTGTCCACCGTGGCGTGAATAAATCACAATCCGAACGCACGAGTTTTAGGTTTTATCCTATAGTTTTATTACTGAGGTGGCACATGTGCACTTTTATTTTGTCGGATTTCCATGAGTGAAACAGGCGAAGGGCGCATGACATACGTCACGACCAAACGATAGCGATTGGTTACGGCAGATCCAGAGTGGCTCAGGGCAGAACCAATAGTTTTAAACCTCAACAGGGTGCCCGCCTTCGCCGAAATAAACCTTTGTCAATGGAGAGTGGCCAGACTCTATGTACAAATGAAATGTACGAGAGTCTGGTACAGCCAGGCTAACGTTAGATGCCATTTACATTAAATACAAATATACCGCCATTTACTAAACGATTGATTGGGCCAGACCAAATTATGGAAATCCCTGAGTTATTTAAAGTGGCTATTGAGTAGGGGTAAGACGCATGTCATTAAGTTTTGACACAAATCGACCAGAGGTTCGAATCCGCCTTTTGCCACACTCGCGCTACTCCCTTTTCCCATCACACATCAGATCGGAAAGGCATTTATTTTCAATAAAAATGGACAAAATATTAGAAAAGTGGAAATAAAGCATCTAACAACAGAAATCTCTCAATTTCAATAAAACATCTTCATTTGTGTGTTCAAAGATGAACGAAAGTCTTACGGGTTTGGATTGACACAGGGGAACTAATCTTTTATGCCGACTGATATAACTCTGTGTTGTACAGTGTGTAAGTTCAAGGCTCACAAGCGTTGTGCTGTCCGAGCCACTAACAACTGCAAATGGACGACACTGGCCTCCATCGGCAAAGACATACTGGAGGACGAGGATGGGGTGAGTGCTTGTTTCAGTTTTATTTACATTTTAGTTCAATTTTAAACTACGCGCTTTCCTTTGACATGCTTCTGTTTGACGGCTCGTGCACACGGGTGCGCCCACGCTTAACTTCCATATGAAGGAACTGAAAACATTTGTTTATTTCACTCTCCTTCGCGCCAGTGTGCACGCACAGCCTGTAAAAATAGCCACAACTTGTTTGTTGCCTGTAAAGCGAGGTGAGGTATATTATTTCACCGTCCCTGTGGTTTAGAACGCATATCGCGATTCGTTTAACATCTCAACCGACTTACATCGTCACACATCCGTATCGATTTTCAACCGGATGCACTGCAAAAAATGCTCTTCTTATTTAGTATTTTTTTCTTGTTTCCAGTCCAAATATCTCAATATTCTTAAATATTAGATATTTGTCTTGTTTTCTGGGGGAAAATATCTAAAGTAAGTGAGTTTTTGCTCAAAACAAGCAGAATGATCTGCCAATGGGGTGAGAAAAAAAATCTTATTTCTGATTGGGACGGAAACAAGAAACAAGATTATTTTTCTCACCCCATTGGCAGATCATTTTGCCTGTTTTAAGCAAAAACTCACTTCATTTTGATTTTATTTTCAACAAAACAAGAAAAAATATCTTATGTCGTTTTACTTGTATAGTAAATGCATCTTGATTTAAGATTTGTTAGATATTTAGACTAGAAACAAGACAAAATGACTAAGAGTATTTTTTGAAGTGTGCGACTAAATTGTTGCATCCCTAGGATTGGGTTATATCCATTGTGTGTAAGAAGGTCAGGTACATTTACATTTATATTTTACATTTAATCATTTAGCAGACGCTTTTATCCAAAGCGACTTACAAAAGAAGAGAGCAATAGAAGCAACTAAACAAACAAGGCCAACAGTCTGCAAGTGCTATAAGAAGTCTCAGTTAATCGAGCGCAGTACACAAACAATTTAAACAAAACGAAATATTTTTTATAAACAAACAAACAGAAAATTGTGGATAGTTAAGTCCTAGTCTTTATTGGTCAGGTGCAGATGGAAAAGATGTGTCTTAAAGGGTTAGTTCACCCAAAAATGTAAACCTGTCATTAATTCCTCCTGTGGTTGGACACCCACAAGCCCTCCGTTCATCTTCACACACAGATGAAGATATTAGTGTTGAAATCCGATGGCTCAGAAAGGCCTTCATTGACACCAATGTCATTTCCTCTCTCAAGACCCATAAAGGCACTAAAGACGTCGTTACAAAGCCCATCTCACTACAGCGGCTCTACAATCATTTAATGAAGACACGAGAAGAGTTTTGTGCACAAAACCCTCCCCAAAAACGACTTATATAGTGATGGCCGATTTCAAAACAAAGATTCAAACGGTTATGAATCAGTGAATCGATTCATGATTCAGATCGCCAAAGTCACGTGATTTCAGCAGTTTGACACGCGATCTGAATCATGAATCGATTCACTGATTCATAACCGTTTGAATCTTTGTTTTGAAATTGGCCATCACTATATAAGTCGTTATTTCGTGTTTTTTTGTGCACAAAAACTATTGTCATGTCTTCATTAAATGATTGTCGAGCCGCTGTAGTGAGATGGGCTTTGTAACGACGTCTTTAGTGCCTTTATGGGTCTTGAGAGAGGAAATGACATTGGTGTCAATGAAGGCCTTTCTGAGCCATCGGATTTCAACACTAATATCTTCATCAGTGTGTGAAGATGAACGGAGGGCTTGTGGGTGTCCAACCACAGGAGGAATTAATGACAAAACTTACATTTTTGGGTGAACTAACCCTTTAAGATGTTTTTTGAAAATGGCTACAGCCTCGGCTGCTAGTCTCTGAACTAGTTAATTAATCTTCTGATTAACACCTTTCTCCACTGTAGATCTCGATGCCTCATCAGTGGCTGGAGGGGAACCTGCCCGTCAGTGCCAAATGCACAGTGTGTGATAAAACCTGCGGCAGTGTCCTGAGACTCCAGGACTGGCGCTGTCTCTGGTGTAAAGCCATGGTGAGTGTGTGAAAGCTTGTTTTTTCTGACATTTTTAGGGCCCTATAATTTCCGCGATCACGGAATCGCGGAATTGGCATATTAACGCGGAATCTGCATATAAACGCGGAATCTGGTGTTAACGCAGATTTCCCCGGAATTGTACATATTTGTAATGAAATTCTGTGTCGTGTGGGTGGAGAACGTATGTCTGAGGAAAGTGCAGACGGGGGGAAGCAAATCTCCGCGACACAACCCCTCCCGTCATTTCAGCTCGCCCTTCAAAACAATGAAAGTATGGCGAAGTTGGTCTCCACGGCTCTGCTTTCGGCAGCGAAAAAGTTAAGAAACTCGAAGCTAACGGCGGTTTCACACTGCACGCGCAGGCAGCTTTGCGTATGGAGAGCGGGAGCCGCGCGCTCGTTGTGCTCAGGCAGTATTGGTCGCGCGCGCACCTGAACCGCGGCTCGTGTATTGCACAGACAGACTAATATTGTCCATTCTGTCAGATTTTCCGGTGTTCTACTCGACCCCTGTCATCTCGTGCTTTGATTTATAATGGGCACATTAGGCAGCAATGCATATCTGCTGCAAATGCGACCGTTTTCCCCTCTGTTAGTCTGTTCCAAACATGCATTTAACATGCTGTAGCCTATGGGTAGTTTACATGATAAGTAACCTTAAAGTTAAAATCAAGCATCTAGTTTTAATCATTCAAAGGGGCCTTTGAAGTTGGGGGAAAAACTTCTGGCAGTGTTGTGTTTTCGTGTATTTTTATTTTTCACAGCTCTGGATATCATTATGGTGATTGTTAAACACACAGAACAATTCACTACATGATTTCATGGTGAAATGTTATTTTTTAATGTTAATTTTCAGCTTTAAATGTTTTACTTAATAGTACTGTATGTAAAAGATGATTCTTATGATTTTTTTTTTTTAGTTCTTTTTTTAAAAAAAATACTTGAAAGAAAAAGCTACTGGAGCACTTTCATTTTAACTTATAAACTATTATAATTTATTTTACCGGAAAGTTTAAAGCTAATAACCATTAATATTTGAAGTACTTGAAGTGCAGTGTTATGCCAAATATCATATTTGTCCTAAAAAGTAAATGTGATGTTTGTTACCTCGATATATTTAAGGTCATTCCTATTTTTTGTTTTATGTTCTATTATATTAACATTAAAAGCAAACTCTTTTTTCACCAAAATAACAGTAAAGGGTAAAAAAAACTGAATTGCCAAACATTTTAACGGAAAAAAAGGAATCTGCAAAAATTAAAACGGAAAAAACGAAATTTGGGAAAAAATAAAACGGAATTTGGGAAAAAATAAAACGGATTTTATAGGGCCCTACATTTTATTCTACTCGTTTAAAGGGTTACTTCAGCGATTAGCATATGGCTTTGTATCAGTAGAAACCCTAGCATATAATCAAATGATCGTGCTCCCCCACCTCATATCCCCCTGAGACAAGAGATTTATGCATTTTATTTCTGGAAAAATTCCTCCCATGACGTAAATTGACGATATTTGCATCATCTTTGAAATGTTTGGCCAGAGGCTAAAGACTACAGCCAGCAGAGGGAGCCATTAACCACATGTTTTCAACCCGCACATGAGGGATGGAGATCACACTCACAGCACTCAGCTCAGCTTTAGGCATTAATTTAAACGGATGCTAAGCAATGAAATATGTGTTTTAACTTTTCAAATCAATTTCTATGAAAGTTAAGCTTCCAAAGGCATGAACTGAAAACGTTCCAGAATGAACACGTGCTGTGAATGTATGCCGCGAGTGTGATTTCCTCAGCTCATCACGAGAGCTCATTTATGACGTTAAATGTAATCTCACTCCTAATCTGAGTTAGTGCTGTGAGACTCACGGCGACTCGTCCGTAATATTGAACAGACACGTTCAGTATTCAATAGTAGTGTCTGTTCTCTATCTCAGTCACAGTAATCCAGTAGCGGTGGCTTTGGGAATGGCCTCACAGGGCAGCGAAGCATTCTGGGAATTGTAGTCTTTCATCCCCATGAGACAAAAATACATTTTCTGTCTTTTCTCAGTCTAGAAGGCGCCAAATTCAAAAATAATTTCACATTTCTACTACATTAATGACCCAGTTTAAATACAGATTCATCTTTCCAGAGCTGAAGTACCCCTTTAAAGGGTTAGTTCACCCAAAAATGAAATGTCTGTCATTAACTCCTCTCCCTAATGTCGTTCCACACCCGTAAGACCTCCGTTCATCTTCACACACAGTTTAAGATATTTTATATTTAGTCCGGGAGCGTATGCAAGTGTATGCACACTATACTGTCCATGTCCAGAAAGGGAATAAAAACATCATCACAGTAGTCCATATGAGACATCAGTGGGTTAATTAGAGTCTCTTGAAGCATCGGAAATACATTTGGGTCCAAAAATAACAAAAACTACGACTTTATTCAGCATTGGCTTCTCTTCCGCGTTTGTTTTCAATCCTTAAATAAAGATTCAAACGGTTATGAATCAGCGAATTGATTCATGATTCGGATCGCGTGTCAAACTGCTGCAATCACGTGACATTGGCGATACGAATCATGAATCAATACACTGATTCAGAACCGTTTGAATCTTTATTTGAGGATTGAACACAAACCCAGAAGAGAAGACAATGCTGAATAAAGTCGTAGTTTTTGTTATTTTTGGACCCAAATGTATTTCCGATGCTTCAAGAGACTCTAATTAACCCACTGATGTCTCATATGGACTACTGTGATGATGTTTTTATTCCCTTTCTGGACATGGACAGTATAGTGTGCATACACTTGCATACGCTCTCGGACTGAATATAAAATATCTTAAACTGTGTGTGAAGATGAACGGAGGTCTTACGGGTGTGGAGCGACATTAGGGGGAGGAGTTAATGACATACATTTTATCTTTGGGTGAACTAAGCCTTTAACGGTGATGACAATCAACTGTGTGTATGTTCTCCAGGTGCATGCTGGGTGCAAGGACCAGCTCTCTCCTAAGTGTCCATTGGGTCAGTGTAAAGTCTCCGTGATCCCACCCACCGCCCTCAACAGCATCGACTCGGACGGTGAGCATCCAATCAGAGCACTCCTGCACAATGCATAAAATGCTCTTCTTACTTAGTATTTTTGTCTTGTTTCTTGTCAAAATTTCTAAAAATTCTTACATTAAGAAACATCTACTAGACAAGTAAAATTGTTATCTTGTTTTTGGGGGAAAAAATCCTCAAAATGAAGAGAGTTTTTAAAATTACTTTTGCTTGTCTAGTAATTACTCCTTGTTTTAAGAATTTTTAGATGTTTGGACTAGAAACAAGACAAAAATACTAAGTAAGAAGAGCATTTTTTTGCAGTGTCAACGCTTTCGCCAGAGATGACCAATCAAAAAGCTGTCTCATGGAAATATCCAATCAGGGCTCTCCATCAGAAATAGCTCTTATCCAGAAATCACCTCACAGAAATGACCAATTATGGCTTTATGTCAGAAATAGTTCAGATCATGAAGCGCTCGCATGCTTTAGAGTAGACTGAAGATGATGCATGTTTAAAGTTTAACTGAAGTTAATAAATAATAGTTTTTCATTGTTAGTTCATGTTGACTAATGGAACACATCTCTCGTGTGCGCGCGTGTGTGTGTGTGTGTGTGTGTGTGTGTGTGTGTGTGTGTGTGTGTGTGTGTGCGCTTGTTTTTGTGACATATGAGGACACAAATGTGTATAATGCCATGGGTATGACACAGGTATTACAGGAGAGGGTGAAATATGAGGACATTACCCATGTCCCCACTTTACAAAAGGCTTATAAATCACACAGGAGGAGTTTATTTAGAAAGTAAAAATGCAGAATGTTTCCTGTGATGGGTAGGTTTAGGGGTAGTGTGTGTGTGTGTGTGTGTGTGTGTGTGTGTGTGTGTGTGATGGGTAGGTTTAGGGGCAGTGTAAGGGGATAGAAAATACGGTTTGTACAGTATAAAAACCATTACGCCTATGGAGAGTCCCTGTAAACCACATAGACCAACATGTGTGTGTGTGTGTGTGTGTGTAGGGTTCTGGAAGGCGACGTGTCCTCCGACCTGCACAAGCCCGTTGTTGGTGTTCGTCAACAGTAAGAGTGGAGATAATCAGGGCGTAAAGTTTCTGCGGCGGTTTAAACAGCTGTTGAACCCTGCACAGGTGTTTGATCTGATGAATGGAGGACCACATCTGGGGTAAGACACACTCACACACACATACAACTGTATACTCACACACACGCACACTCACAAAACATACTAACACACTCACAAACACGCACACACACACACGCTCATAGACACTCACACACACACTCACACTTAAACACACACTTATAGATAGACTGATACAAACTCTCTTACACACACACACACACACACACACACACACACACACACTCATAGACACACACTCACTGACAAGCACACACATACATACGTAAACACTTACTCATAGACACTCACTCACACACACAAATGTACACACACTCAGACACTCACTCACACACACACACGCATGCGTAAACACACACTCATAGACACACACACACACACACACACACACACACACACACACTCGCTTATAGACACTCACTCACACACACACTGACAAACACACACATACATTCACACACACACACACACAAACACACACACACACACACACACACACACACAGACAGACACACACACTCACTGACAAACACACCCATACACTCACACACACACAGACACACACACTCACTGACAAACACACACATACACTCACACACAGACACACACACTCATAGACACACACACAAATACACTCACACATACATACACACACACACACAAACACACAGACACTCACTCACACTTACATGCTCACACAAACAGATATATACACACACACATACACTCATACACACACACTCACTCACATGCGCTCACAGACACACACAGACACACACACACACACCATATTTAGATAGTAAATATCCACTCAAACGATGAAAATCTATAATCTTGCATTGCATATTTGTTTTTAGACATCTTTAAATGCGTTTGTGTGTGTCTTTCGCAGCTTGCGTCTGTTTCAGAAGTTCGATACGTTTCGTATTCTGGTGTGTGGAGGCGACGGCAGTGTGGGATGGGTTTTATCAGAGATAGACGCTCTGACTTTACACAAACAGGTACACACACAGGTACACACACACTAAATCATTCTGCAGCTCCAGGAGAATCCCAGTATGCATGTGTGTATGAACTACAATTACTACTACACTGGCTGTAGTGGTTTAAGGACCATTTTACCCATAAATACGTTTTTTCATCATTAAAGGGATTTGTGTGTTTGTTTCTTCAGGAGAACACAAATGAAGATTTTTAACTCAACCGTTGCTCGTATAATGCATGTCAGTGGGGTGTATTTCTATGAGAGTAAAAAACACACACACATACGAATCCATATTAAACCCTGCGGCTCGTGACGACACACATTGATGTCTTAAGACACGAAACGATCAGTTTCTGTGAGAAACACAACAGTATTTGTGTTATTTTTTACCTCATATCAGATGAAGCTCATCTAGTGTGTCCCCAGGATGTCCTTCGATAAAGGGTAGGGGTGTAACCTCGGCATCCTGGCCAAATTTGCCCATTGGCCCCTGTCCATCATGGCCCCCTATCCTGATTGGCTTAATCACTCGGTCTCCTCTCCACCAATCAGCTGGTGTGTGGTGAGCGTTCTGGCGCAATATGGCTGCCGTCGCATCATCCAGGTGGATGCTGCACATTGGTGGTGGCTGAGGAGATTCCCCCCTTCAATGTAAAGCGCTTTGAGTGCCTAGAAAAGCGCTATATAAATGTAACGAATTATTATTATTATAGTGTTCCCAACGCCATCCGTTGAAGAAGGTGAAAATACCGGCGTGATCATAGTTATATTTACATAGATGCCTCATTCGACCGATCCACGCAGGCATTAATGAGGATTCTATATGTATATATCTATGATCACGCCAGTATTTTCACCTTATACGACAGAGGTACTGGCGTTGGGATCACTAGATGAGATTCGTCTGATATGAGGTAAAAAATAACACAAATGCTGTTGTGTTTCTCACAGAAACTGATCGTTTCGTGTCTTAAGACATCAATGTGTGTCGTCACGAGCCGCAGGGTTTAATATGGATTTGTATGTCTGTGTGTTTTTTGCTCTCATAGAAATACACCCCACTGACATGCATTATACGAGCAACGGTTGAGATAAAAATCTTCATTTGTGTTCTCCTGAAGAAACAAACACACCTACATGTTGGATGCCCTGGGGGAAAGCAGATAAACATCACATTCTCATTTTTGGGTGAACTATCCCCTTAATTCACAGCCAAGGCATTCCCGCAACATACAGGATTGAGTTATTAACAGGTTATTGACAATCAATGATGCAAACTTCCAATTCTGGGAATACTGTCATTATTCAGCTCAGTTCAATAACGTCATAAAGTTCATCAGTTATGAATTGTAATGCCACATAAGCTCACATAATAAAATATGCATCTTGTTGTGACAGATCGTCACACAGTCGGTGGTGCATGCATTGATTGTGGCATGTATTTGCCTATGGGAATTACTCTGGAAATAGTGCACTGAACATTAATAAATCACATGCATTAATCCTAATCTGGCATACACAGGAGGCAGCTGAGTTCAGGAACATTTCTTCGCTTGTACTGCCGTCTGGTGGTGATGTGTCTTGTGCACTCCTCAAAATCAACTCTGAGTGCATTTACATTTTTATATTTTTAACGCAAATTCATTTTAACAGCACTCATTTAAATGACCCGCGATTAATCCAGTGCACATTTTCTGTTTGATCCGTGGCGTTGCCCGTAGTTGGAGAAAACGAGAGCGGCCATAGATGTTAAAGCTCCACTGTGTGATATTTTCCCCCATCTAGCGGTGTAACGGTATTTGACCATTCAGTGAATATTAGTTTCTGTTCCTCTCAATTCTGATTTCGTTTTAACTCCTACGGTGGCTGATTTAGTCCAAGATTAAGATGACTTCCAGTTCGACCTCGTCCATGAGTGCCATCGAGTGTTAAAACGCGAAAGGCGAAGCTTGAATTTACGGGTATGTCCCTCTTTGGCTACTGTACTTTCAAGATGGAGGAGCAACATGACGACCGGCATCCGAACCCTCACCCGTATGTGTTTTCAATGGCATATTATAAACTTATGAGAATACTTTATTACCTGAAAGAAGTAAATATACATTAATGAGCACATATATTTTTGAAAGAACGAAGTGTTTTTAGCTAAGACTAAACTAAAAAAGTTACACAGTGTAGCTTTAAGGAAACAAATGACGTTAGAGCGCTCCCCAGTCCATGTTTCTCACACTGTTTGCGTGAATCGCGGCAGTGTTCGAGTGCAAGAGATCTCAGGGTCCGCATGACAGCTTTCACATTAACATTTTTTCATACGAACTGTGCCCTGTTCTGAATTAAACTGCCAGTGTAAAAACTCCCTTTATATTCTTAAAATGAGAGAAATCACTGCTTATTCTGAATTTTTAAGCTTGGGCTTAAGAGACATGAACAAGTTCTTTGAAAAACATCTTCACATCTAGTCTTCAAGCTCTGAGTATGGTTTCATTAATAAAAAATGTACATTTGCATAAAGCATGCATATTTGTCCATACCCATGTTGATTAGAGTATTAAAAAGTTGAAAAATATTATTTTAAGATACATTTACAACTGATAAAAATGTGCAATTAAGTTGACAATCATACGATAATCGTGAGTTAAAGGGTTAGTTCACCCAAAAATGAAATGTATGTCATTAACTCCTCGCCCTAATGTCGCTCCACACCCGTAAGACCTCCGTTCATCTTCACACACAGTTTAAGATATTTTATATTTAGTCCGAGAGCGTATGCAAGTGTATGCACACTATACTGTCCATGTCCAGAAAGGGAATAAAAACATCATCACAGTAGTCCATATGAGACATCAGTGGGTTAATTAGAGTCTCTTGAAGCATCGGAAATACATTTGGGTCCAAAAATAACAAAAACTACGACTTTATTCAGCATTGTCTTCTCTTCTGGGTTTGTTTTCAATCCTCAAATAAAGATTCAAACGGTTGTGATGTCTCATATGGACTACTTTGATGATGTTTTTATTCCCTTTCTGGACATGGACAGCTCTCGGACTAAATATAAAATATCTTTAACTGTGTGTGAAGATGAACGGAGGTCCTAACAACATTAGGGAACGTCATTAATGACACCAATTTCATTTTTAGGTGAACTAACCCTTTAAGTTGCAATTAATCGCAAGTAAACTCATGACAATCGTGCGATAAATCGCGATTAATCGATTGTCAGCCTTAATATTTACACTCACATTTTTATCCAAAGCACATCGCATTTCGTCCATTCATGCATTTTCTGGGAATTTACCCAATGATCATGAGTCATGTTGCGAGTCCCAAGCTCTACAGGTGTGTGTGTGTGTGTGTGTCAAGAGTCTTGATGTTTTGCTCAGCAGTGCCAGCTGGGTGTGCTTCCTCTGGGGACCGGAAATGACCTGGCGCGAGTTTTGGGCTGGGGCTCGGCGTGCGATGACGACACACAACTGCCCCAAATCCTGGAGAAGCTGGAGCGAGCCAGTACCAAAATGCTGGACAGGTCAGTGTGTGTGCCTGATAGTGATGGGGAGTCGACTCCAAAAGATTCAAGTCCTCGACTCTGAATAGCCCCAGGGTCAGGGTCGACTCCAGCACAGACTCTCTGTGTCAAATCTGCTGCTGTGTCTGAAATCGCTCACTTGTTTACTGATTCTCTGATCCCTATAAGTACATGGCATTTGAGTACAGTATATATAGCAATATATACAGTATACAGTATATATAGGGCTGGGCGATATGGAGCAAAAAATATATCTCAGTATAAAATATATATCTCAATATCTTTACAGGAAAAATAACCCCCCAAAAACTACAGCAAATACAAATATGCCAAATACCACAAATTCTTTTTTTTATTTATTGAAGTGGTAGTCAGTTCATGTAGGAATTAAGTGCTTTTGTGACATTAAAAAACTCCCTGATTACATAAATAATAATAATTTAACTATAAAATAAAATAAATAATAGGCCTACAATACATATAGCCATCCTTTCATTCATTTTATGCTTTTCAAAAGACGAATCAAAACCCTTTTTTACAGTTAAAGTAAACAGTAAGCATTTTGCAGAAAGATGGGGTTATGACTGAGATATTAATAAACTGATTTTGTCATAACACCACTTCCTGTTAAATTTGTACCAAAATTCAAACAGTAGATGTCGCGCTCTTTACTAAAGCGTGACCGAGCGCCTCATCATGCGGATCATGTAGGCTACACGTGAGGCGAGCTTCACTTCTTTTCCAGTTACAGAACGAAATATGAATGTCAGAAGGTCGGCTCTAATATGATGGCTACAGTACACCTTACAGAAGAGCACTGTGTCTCAGGACATCGGGATGTCTCGTATTTCCCTCTTGGTTAAAACATGAATAGACCTATTCATCATAATCCAGTGATAAAGCTGACAAAATAAAAATAACGATATTGCAATAATTTTTAAATGTTTTCAAATAATATGCGATCATCAGCTAGAAACAAGTCATAAACTGACATGATTGCGACTGCGAGTGCGTCTCGCACCAATAGTGTCAATCACCTGACTGTGGGTGAAACTTGCGACTATGATGAACATTAATATTTCTTTATGAGTTTAAGCAAGCAGTTGTGTTAGAAGGAAATTAATGGTCTCTAAATTGAGTATTGAACAATGCGCGCGCTTGTCAACTTGATAACTAATCCTCACCTGGCTGTTTAATGAGACAACACGCGAGGGGAGGGGGAACATAAGCAAGGAGACGGGAGGCGCGCGAGCGAGCACAGAGAAGGCAAAACAAGCAAAGTGGCGGAATCAGAATTAAATATAAACAATATATCAATATATACGATATGTCAAAATCCATATCGAGTTTAAAAAATATATATTTAAAAAAGATATATTTAAATATCGAGATATCGTCCAACCATAAGTATATATAAATATATATATATAGCATATATAGCAAGGAGTGAAAGAAATGAAGCGAGGAATTCAGACACTGACAGTACATTGTGTCAGAGAGCTGTCACACATTTATTTGAGTGCTTACTTTAGAAATAGAAAAGTCGTTTAGTTTGTTATTATAGGCTACATAGCAGAGGTGGACTAGCCTGACAAGCCGGACCCAAATCAAGATGTTTGGTCTGGAAACTCCCCATTGACGGCTCAATCCGAGGGGCGGATAAACGGCTGTCTTTCAAACTCCCTCTGCACGCGATAGGATAGCGCTACACCAACCAGAGCAACGAAGGTGAAGCAGAGCTCGCTGACAGATTAAACATTCGCCGTATCCGGTCGGCTAAACTCCGAACACATCTTCCCTTCTTAAGAATGACTTCAGTGCCGTTCTTTGTTCTTTTCTCAGAGAAAAGCTTAACTCCAAGTCTTCCAGAGTCGCGGTCAAAGCTGATTCGAAAGACCGCCGTTCGCCAGTTTCTGTGTTTACTAGAAGCACGCAAACGCAACTCGGCCGTCATTATGCCCCGCCCACCGGCTCTATACACGATGTGATTGGCCCGGCAAGAGTTTGGCGTTTACAGCTCAGATGGGTATTAAGAGTTGCTAGACGACACTCGCGGCAGATTAGATTTGCTGCCGCTAGGGTGCGTCTAGATTTATAGGCCAGAGGTGGACATAAACTAAGCACATTTACTGAGTCCTGTACTTAAGTTCACTTTTTGAGGATCTGTACTTTACTTGAGTATTATATTTTCTGGAAACTTATGACTTTAACTTCACTACATCTGAAAGACAAATATCGTACTTTTTACTCCACCACATTTCCATCAAGGTCAAAAGTCGTTTCTGTCGCAGCTCTGATAGTCGGAGGATGATTTTTTTCTTCTTTTAAAGGTGTTTGGGTTTTTGCAGAAAGCCTTTCAGGAATCACTCTTGTAGAGTCTCGTGAAGTTCAATGATTTCACAGCATTTATTAAACACTGATTTATAGTTTAGAGCAAAATGGAAGAAGACGGATGTCAAAATGTTCATTTTGTTGAATATTCACATAAACAAAGTTGATTATGTCTTCAGTGAAGGTGAACAGTGTGAGAATATCAGATGTGTATCAGTGTATTGGATCCGTGCATTCGGCCTTAAAGTGACAGCAGCTTTATAAAGAGCTTTGAAACTTTTATTTGACTAGCTCACACTAAAAGTTCACGGTTTTAATAAGGGGATTATAAGGTCGGGGGGGAACTTGTTTAAGTCTGTAACAACTGCAATTTTGTCTGATTTGTGCTCCTGTTTTGATGTAAAGTAAATGGAGTCGACTCCAGAAAACCTGCTTGAAGCAGTTCAACACAATCCTGGACAAACATCCCAACGCTCTCATTTTCTCCTAGATGGAGTATTATGGTATACGAGACCAAGTTACCACGGCAACACTCCAGCTCCACGGTAACAGAGAACTACAGTGAGGACTCGGAGGTATGCTGATTTAAAGAGACAGTTCACCCTAAAATTAAAATTAGCATCATCATTTACTCTCCTTTACTGTGTGTTCTTTTATGTCCTCCTTTCTTTTATGGACCGCAAAAGGAGAATTAAAAAACAAATCTTGATCCCGCTCAATCACTAATTAAAATGAAGACTCAATGAAACATAAATAAATACTATACTTGATTATAAACATATAGGGAATACTTTAAAATAGGAATGTAATTAAACTGATGTCCTCTTAACTTATATTTCCTCTCTTCTGATTTTCTTTCTCTTCTGATTGGCTGCTTTTTGTTTCCTCTCTTCTGATTGGCTCTTCTGTGTTTCCTCTCTTCTGATTGGCTCTTCTGTGTTCCCTCTCTTCTGATTGGCTGCTTTTTGTTTCCTCTCTTCTGATTGGCTGTTCTGTGTTTCCTCTCTTCTGATTGGCTCTTCTATGTTTCCTCTCTTCTGATTGGCTCTTCTGTGTTTCCTCTCTTCTGATTGGCTCTTCTGTGTTTCCTCTCTTCTGATTGGCTCTTCTGTGTTCCTCTCTTCTGATTGGCTGTTCTGTGTTTTCTCTCTTCTGATTGGCTCTTCTGTGTTCCCTCTCTTCTGATTGGCTGTTCTGTGTTTCCTCTCTTCTGATTGGCTGTTCTGTGTTTCCTCTCTTCTGATTGGCTCTTCTATGTTTTCTCTCTTCTGATTGGCTCTTCTGTGTTTCCTCTCTTCTGATTGGCTCTTCTGTGTTCCCTCTCTTCTGATTGGCTGTTCTGTGTTTCCTCTCTTCTGATTGGCTGTTCTGTGTTTCCTCTCTTCTGATTGGCTCTTCTGTGTTTCCTCTCTTCTGATTGGCTCTTCTGTGTTTCCTCTCTTCTGATTGGCTCTTCTGTGTTTCCTCTCTTCTGATTGGCTCTTCTGTGTTTCCTCTCTTCTGATTGGCTCTTCCGTGTTTCCTCTCTTCTGATTGGCTCTTCCGTGTTTCCTCTCTTCTGATTGGCTCTTCCGTGTTTCCTCTCTTCTGATTGGCTCTTCCGTGTTTCCTCTCTTCTGATTGGCTCTTCTGTGTTTCCTCTCTTCTGATTGGCTCTTCTGTGTTTCCTCTCTTCTGATTGGCTCTTCTGTGTTTCCTCTCTTCTGATTGGCTCTTCTGTGTTTCCTCTCTTCTGATTGTCTTTTCTGTGTTTCCTCTCTTCTGATTGGCTGCTTTTTGTTTCCTCTCGTCTGATTGGCTGTTCTGTGTTTCCTCTCTTCTGATTGGCTGTTCTGTGTTTTCTCTCTTCTGATTGGCTGTTCTGTTTCCTCTCTTCTGATTGGCTCTTCTGTGTTTCCTCTCTTCTGATTGGCTCTTCCGTGTTTCCTCTCTTCTGATTGGCTCTTCTGTGTTTCCTCTCTTCTGATTGGCTCTTCTGTGTTTCCTCTCTTCTGATTGGCTCTTCTGTGTTTCCTCTCTTCTGATTGGCTCTTCTGTGTTTCCTCTCTTCTGATTGTCTTTTCTGTGTTTCCTCTCTTCTGATTGGCTCTTCTGTTTCCTATCTTCTGATTGGCTCTTCTGTGTTTCCTCTCTTCTGATTGGCTCTTCTGTGTTTCCTCTCTTCTGATTGGCTCTTCTGTGTTTCCTCTCTTCTGATTGACTCTTCTGTGTTTCCTCTCTTCTGATTGACTCTTCTGTGTTTCCTCTCTTCTGATTGGCTCTTCTGTGTTTCCTCTCTTCCGATTGGCTCTTCTGTGTTTCCTCTCTTCTGATTGACTCTTCTGTGTTTCCTCTCTTCTGATTGGCTGTTCTGTGTTTCCTCTCTTATGATTGGCTCTTCTGTGTTTCCTCTCTTCTGATTGGCTGTTCTGTGTTCCTCTCTTCTGATTGGCTGTTTTGTTCCAGGTGCAGCACATTCTGACCTATGAGGACTCCGTTGCTGCTCATCTCTCCAAAATCTTGACATCCGATCAGCACTCTGTGGTCATTTCCTCCGCCAAGTACGGACTGTTATATGTACATCGCTGTGTATTTCTGTTTGTGTGCATTGCTTATATAAAAGTGTGTTTTTCAGAGTCTTGTGCGAGACGGTAAAGGATTTTGTAGCCAAAGTGGGACGTGCATACGAGAGGAACACGGAGAATTCAGAAGAATCAGAGGTCATGGCTAAAAAGGTCAGCTGTGATTGGCTATCAGCTGTCTTGCTGTTTTCTGATTGGCTTTTTGAGGCTGGGAGTTAGGGCTGTGCGATATTGAAGAAAAATGCGAAATGCGATACCATGTTAAATAATGCGATATTCGATATGCGATACGATATTGCTATTAGTGTGTAAAATCTATTTAAATTATATTCAAAAAAATTATTTAAAAACTGAAAATGATACCATTTGTGTTTCACATTCTCTCTGGGAAAAGACAGCGTCGCTACAACTTTTGAAAGTGACCAAAGTGGTTTAGCAAAAATGTATGTAAAAAATGTGTGTATTTGGTAGTTCGAGTGTGTAATAAAACACGAGACAGAACTGAAGGTATCACAGGCTTTAAAGAAGCACTAGGTAACTTTTCAACCTTCATAATATATTTTCAAGACTCTTGTGATGATAAATCGACTTACAATAGGTTGAATGACACGTCTGCCATAGCCTGACGGGGTCTGTATCGTTTTTAATCGTACTTTTAAACTTCGGGTTTCGGGTAGTAACCCGAGAACAAAAAGAGCTACAACATTCGACTGCTTTACGGCATATACGTCACTTCCACCAACACACACACTTCCTTACATTCGGACGTGCGAGCCCAACTTTGTTCGTCGGATAATATAGTCATGTCCGAAGCAGCACAGACAAATAAGAAAGAAAAGGTTTTGTTGGAGGAAAGCAATAAGAGGAAACGAAAAAGTGCTGGGATTAAAGGCCGGACGAGGATCAACATGTGACCAGCGTTTGCTCGTCGGCGTGAGCTGAAGGAGGCGTGCCCGACCGATGCTGTCCTGCTCGTTACGGTGATTACCGACCACTCAAACACTGAACTGAAGTATCATATAGATTCTGTAAAACGCTAACCAATAGACTACTATAATGACGCTGGCTTGGAAACGTGAGCATTGTGATTATTTGGCGTTTGAAAAAAATAAAACCCATGAAATGATATTCATATGACATGCTGAAGCATCTGCCACTAACTGTACCTGATGAAGACATTTCACACGCGCCACCAGAAGAACTCCTGCATGTGAACTCCTCCTGCAGTGTTCAGGGGAACTGTTAGTGCTGCACCGACCCGCGGGACGTTTTTATGAAGTTATTTGGCCCGCCCCGCACCACTGTATATATTTTTACAACCCGCCGCGCACCCGCGACCATTAAATAGACATACGGGGTCCGCGGGTTATGAGACGACCCGCGCATCACTAGTTCAGGGCTATCAGGGCTGTCATGTCAACAAATGCACGCGCGATGGCATCCCCTGCTGTAGGAGGACAGAGCTTACGACAGTAGTTGAGGACAATATTTTTTCCCAACTGTAGGGGGACCCCGAGAGCAAAAGTAGCCAAGTGCGGCTTTAAGAGAGGCGGTGTTGGAAATTTTCTTCTCTCAAAAATCATTTCCCAAAGATCATTTGATTTCAGAAAGACTTTATTCAAATTAACAAAGCCGAGTTTCCCCTGCAGGAGACAACTCCAGTTCTTTGGTTTACCTAGCATATATACACAGCTGCTTTCCCAAAATGGTAACAACCTTCTGCTAGTTTTCCAGTTGGTTTCCTGGCTCATACGTCACAACATTCCCAGATCTTTTTCTGTCCATCATACATCTTCTACATGTTATTTTCAAGAACGTTGTCAAGGTCCCCAAGAACTTAATACAGGGCAAACACAACCTCAGCAAACATCCGATATCTAATGGTGTGTTATTTACAGCTTATTTTACATTAAATTCAATAATAAAAATCTTCTACAGCGGCTTGTGTGCATGTTTTAGTGTGTGTGTGTGTGTGTGTGTGTGTGTGTGTGGGCATGTTTTTGTGACATATGAGGACACAAATGTGTGTAATGCCATGGGTATGACACAGGTATTACAGGAGAGGGTGAAATATGAGGACATTACCCATGTCCCCACTTTACAAAAGGCTTATAAATCACACAGGAGGAGTTTATTTAGAAAGTAAAAATGCAGAATGTTTCCTGTGATGGGTAGGTTTAGGGGCAGTGTGTGTGTGTGTGTGTGTGTGTGTGTGTGTGTGTGTGTGTGTGTGTGTGTGTGTGTGTGTGTGTGTGTGTGTGTGTGTGTGTGTGTGTGTGTGTGTGTGTGTGTGTGTGTGTGTGAGTGAGTGATGGGTAGGTTTAGAGGCAGGGGCAGTGTGTGTGTGTGTGAGTGAGGGATGGGTAGGTTTAGAGGCAGGGGCAGTGTGTGTGTGTGAGTGAGGGATGGGTAGGTTTAGAGGCAGGGGCAGTGTGTGTGTGTGAGTGAGGGATGGGTAGGTTTAGAGGTAGGGGCAGTGTGTGTGTGTGAGTGAGGGATGGGTAGGTTTAGAGGCAGGGGCAGTGTGTGTGTGTGAGTGAGGGATGGGTAGGTTTAGGGGCAGTGTGTGTGTGAGTGAGTGATGGGTAGGTTTAGAGGCAGGGGCAGTGTGTGTGTGTGAGTGAGGGATGGGTAGGTTTAGGGGCAGGGGCAGTGTGTGTGTGTGAGTGAGTGATGGGTAGGTTTAGGGGCAGGGGCAGTGTAAGGGGATTAAAAATACGGTTTGGACAGTATAAACACACACACACACACACACACACACACACACACACACACACACACACACACACACACACACACACACACACACAGCCCCTAAACCTACCCATCACAGGAAACATTCTGCATTTTTACTTTCTAAATAAACTCCTCCTGTGTGATTTATAAGCCTTTTGAAAAGTGGGGACATGGGTAATGTCCTCATTTTACATAATTCTGTGTATTTGACTGTTTAAGGAAACTTAATGTGTAATGTGTGAGCTCTAAGTTACAGGGGTGTGTGTATGTCGTTATTAGCTCATATCTCCGGTAATTGTTATTATGGAATGCTATAAAATCTCTTGCATGTTCAGATGATTTCCGTTATCCATCCTGAGACGAGCGTGAAATGTTGAATCGGATTATGCAGATTGCTTTAGTGTAGTGCGATGTCTTTTGAAACCAAATTTGCTCATTGAGAGATTTTTGCTGAAATTATTTTTCACAAGAAAGTTTTCAAACGACTGATTTGATGTGATAAGCTTTGCTGATTACTTTACTAACAAACATTTGTGGTAATTTCCCACTTTATAAACTCAAAACTTGCATAATTGAACTCATTCACGTGCAATAAATCAGACCGTGTGGTATCGGTTTAATATCGGTACTTAAAATACGGTTTGTACAGTATAAAGACCATTACGCCTATGGAATGTCCCCATATGTCACAAAAACAAACTTGTGTGTATGGTGTGTATGGTGTGTGTGTGATGGGTAGGTTTAGGGGCAGTGTAAGGGGATAGAAAATACGGTTTGTACAGTATAAAAACCATTACGCCTATGGAATGTCCCCATACGTCACAAAAACAAACTTGTGTGTATGTGTGTGTGTGTGTGTGTATGGTGTGTATGGTGTGTGTGTGATGGGTAGGTTTAGGGGTAGGGGCAGTGTAAGGGGATAGAAAATACGGTTTGTACAGTATAAAAACCATTACACCTATGGAATGTCCCCATGTCACAAAAACAAACGTGTGTGTGTGTGTGTCAGACAGTACAAGACTGCAAGTTGTTGTTTTTCGCAAGCTATTGCATTTAATAACTGTTTTTAACATCAAGCAAGTCCCATAAGTAACAGTCGTGTGTCCAGTCTATTCTCTGCTATATGTGTCGACCTAAAACGGACACTTTTCACAACGTTGAAGTAGCCTATTAAAATCTTTCAGATATTGCGTGTCGTTGCGTTACGTACATTTGTGATATTGTGATAATTTCGATATATTGCGCAGCCCTACTGGGAGTGTCCTGTGATTGGCTGATGAGTAACTCAAGATGTTTTTTGTATGCAGTGTGGTGTGCTTAAAGAAAAGTTGGACTCGTTACTGAAAACGCTTAACGAGGAAGCCCAGGCCACCAGCGTGATGACCGCGCCTCCGCCCACCATCGCAGAGGAGCAGGTTGACGGGGAGGGTGTGGTTTTGGCTCCGCCCACTGCCCCGCCCATAATCACAGCTCCTTTATCCCCTCGCCCTCCTGCCGCCATCTTCAAACCCCGTGAGCAGCTGATGTTACGCGCAAACAGCCTGAAGAAAGCCATCCGACAAATCATAGAGCACACGGAGAAAGGTATCCTGCACTGGAAAAAAATATTTAGATAAAAAGTTACCTGGTTGCCTTAAAATTTTGAGTTCATTGAAATTTAAATTTGAGTTAATACAATGAACATTTTTTGAGATTCGGCAACCTTTATTAAAATATTATTAAAAGATTTTGTAAGCATATTGGGTAAGTGTGTGTGTTTTATTTGTGATGACGCAGCCAAATTGTGCTATTTTCATGATTTATCACATTTATTATGTGGTTCAGATACAATAATATTTTGAGTTTCTATTTATTAAACAAATTTCCTTCATTGTATCAACTCAAATTTTTTATTTCAATAAACTCAACCAGGCAACCAGGTTACTTACTTTTTTAAGTTAAACCAACAAAATATTTTCACAGTGTAGTTTAAACTAGACGTACATTTTATAAAGAAAATGTGAGTGGTGCTTATCGTGTGCAACTACAGTAAAAAATAGGGGTGTAAGAAAATATCGATACACGTGAATATCGCGATATTATGTTTGGCGATACTGTATCGATTCTCAAAAACGCTGTATCGATATTTATATATTTATTTATTTACATCCAAGATTTGTGGCTTTGTGTTCGGTTTAAACCACAGACTGTATAACACCCAACCGCTAGATGGCAGTGTTATCTCAGAACGTATAACGGACGCGGAGCCGGAGAAGCGCAAGGTGAAAGTGCGTGCATCGCTAGTGTTTGCATTAGCAGACCCAGCTCTCAAGACGATAGCATTATTCCGCTCCTGCAGTATACAGAGCTGAAGTGTGGACTCATGTTGGCTTCAGCTAAAAAGAAGCCACTAAGGAAATCGACAAGAATCATTTTGTTTGCAAAATAGGCCAAGTTAAAATCTAATACTCGGGAAACACATTGGCCCTCATTTATCAATCTTGCGTAGATACGGGCGTATGTTATGGCGTAAGATTATGCTTACACTCCTCTCACCACCTGATTTATGAAGCTGTGCGCACCTCTGCAATCCAGGTGTACGCAATACCTGCCCTTGATAAATGCATAGACAGTAAAAGAAATGGACAGAGCGATCCCATTGACGTCTACGGCGAAATAATGAAGTCAACCTAGGGGCACTCACTTCCTGATGGCTGAGCTTTTGTCACGTGACTTGTCACCGTATAGAACACTAGTTGACAACCTTTTTAGTAAAAAGCACTTAGCACTAGTCCCGAGTTATAATAAAGATTCGTTCAAAATGAACGAGTCACTCTCTGAGACAACCCGCTAGTCCAGAGTCATAATAAAGATTCATTCAAAATGAACGAATCACTCTCTGAGACAACCCGCTAGTCCCGAGTCATAATAAAGATTCGTTCAAAATGAACAAATCACTCTCTGAGACAACCCGCTAGTCCCGAGTCATAATAAAGATTTGTTCAAAATGAACGAATCACTCTCTGAGACAACCCGCTAGTCCCGAGTCATAATAAAGATTCGTTCAAAATGAACGAATCACTCTCTGAGACAACCCGCTAGTCCCGAGTCATAATAAAGATTTGTTCAAAATGAACGAATCACTCTCTGAGACAACCCGCTAGTCCCGAGTCATAATAAAGATTCGTTCAAAATGAACGAATCACTGTCTGAGACAACTCGCTAGTCCCGAGTCATAATAAAGATTCGTTCAAAATGAACGAATCACTCTCTGAGACAACCCGCTAGTCCCGAAGTCACAAAGATTCGTTCAAAATGAACGAATCACTCTCTGAGACAACCCGCTATTCCCGAGTCATAATAAAGATTCGTTCAAAATGAACGAATCACTCTCTGAGACAACCCGCTAGTCCCGAGTCATAATAAAGATTCGTTCAAAATGAACGAATCACTCTCTGAGACAACCCGCTATTCCCGAGCAAGCGGCAACCTCCCGCGATCTCTCTTGAAGCCAATACGGAAGTAATGTAAACTGCAATTCCTCAACTGGCCACTAGGGGCAGGCTCCAGAAGGGAGCAGAATCTCATTGAGCCCCATGTTAAAATTCTCAACTTTAAAGCAGAAAAAAACATGTTTACAGCCTGGTACAAATTGTGGTTTTGGCTTATAA